>NC_068356.1:144527402-144764902 GCF_020536995.1 Dreissena polymorpha | reverse complement strand
TAAGAAAACATGTAATTATTACGAAATAAGTGGTATGAATTGTTACATACTTGAAAGGTTAAGAAATAGTAAAAAATGTCATACTTACAACTTTAAAGATTACTATTAACACAACTTTTAGACTGTACATAAGGGCATGTTGTTTTTATGTCTTCATTCACTGGAAATTAATGTTATTTATAAATTCTGATTCTGAATATGTAGGGAACAAAATATATCTCATGTATGTTTTGTTACTACCGGTTTTACATTTCTTGCCACTATTGCGATGTTAGCAGTTAAGATGCAGATGAAGCAAGTCTTTTGAGTTTCAGTTTCCATACAGGCCCATTATAACCTTTTAACCCATTTATGACTAGCGTCTTGAAAAAGGCCTTGGCAAACAGCGTAGACCGTGATGAGACGCCGCATTATCAGGGTTTGCGCTGGTTGATTAAAAGAATTTCTGTACATCCCTTATTTCGGAAATAAATTGATCCAATTATGAAGGATGGGAGAGTCCACTAGGCATAAATGGGTTAAAGTACCAGAACAAATCGGAAAACGTGTTAATAAACAATAAATTCCAACTAACAACATGCATTGTAATATTTATGTTCACTTATTTGTGCAAAGAGATTTGATTTGTTGAACCCAGCAATGCATAAATTGAGTGGAAGAGCACTTTCTTTTTAAAATACCAAATGATACTTCTGATTTTTGCATGAGGCAATCAGTAAATTCCTGGAAACGTGAAAATGAAAGCAAATAATATATTTCAATAATAAATAATACAATAACGCGAATAACAATCCAAATCATTGAAAATGATTGATATGATGATTCAATAAATACATTTAGGTTAAAACTCTGATGATTGTATTTCCTAATTTGCAGTTATTCCAGCATTGAACAACCAACTACATATTTCTGTAAATGCCGCCATCTTATAGAAATAGTTGACCGTTCGCTTGTCCGTTTGGCTGATGAGATCTGAGCAGAAGAATTAGATGGGTATATAAACTGGCCAATAGTTTATTGTTTTCAGTGCGCGCATGTGTTGCCTAGGCTGACAAGCTATTGCCCTAGGGGAAAACATTCGCAAATTAAGTCGGTGTTATCTACAGCGAATGAATTACCACTACAATCATGAATCTGTATCCTGTTAGAATCAGCAGTTATAGGGCCATAAAACACGCATAATTAGTGCACAAAACAAGTATTAAGCACTTCGTTGTTGTGAAGTACTTACAAGCTTGCATGTTTCATTCGATAGCGCTGATAAAATAGAGGAAGTAAAAAGCAATGTCTTGGTAATTAAATTAGCTTTTTGCAAGCTGCGCAAGAAAACATCGATAACTGTCGGCTGCTATGTAAATGTCGGCTGTTATATAAATGTCGGCTGTTACAGATACACTTCAGTACGAAGCCCACAGAACAGTTGCAGATAGTACATCATTCTGACTATTGGATTGAAACATATGCTGACGACGAAATGGTAGTTACAATCCAAATACAATTTTGTTTCAGTGATTTTAAATAAATCAGGCTGGCGTATTATGTCATTTCTTTGACAAAGCATAATTATACGCAATATACATGTATAGTAAAATATACATACACATTTGGTCCATTCTGAAATGAAACAGCCTAAGAGACGCTTCTGGTGTGTTTATTCCAAACAACATTTAATGCAGACGTGTGTGTGTGTTTTTTTTAAGGAAACTGTGATACACGTTGCATTCTTCATCACAACAAAGACGCAATATGAAGAAAATCTCACTAGGTGCTTTTTGTCCCGGAAACACCGCTAAATATGTGTTATATATGGCGAGTAATTGATGTTTTCATACATTTCATGCAATAGAACATCGTCGAAATATTTAGAATTTCATGCATGTGTTATAACATGGTGCAGGAATTCAGTTAAGCGGTGCAGTTAAACGTGTTTTAGAGTCTAAGCTTGTAATAGGTTCTTGAAATGCCACTTAAATTGGGTGTGTCCATACACTTATCTACGACCTGTATTATAATATTTTAAAGGGTTCTCGTTTGTCCCAATCGGTCGCTCAAAGTACTGGATGGTAAACGCGTTTCTCATCTCGGGCCCCGAGTTCAATCCCTGCTCACGGCGCATATGAGCTGGGTTGATGGTCACTATACCGAACAGGTGGGGCTTCCTCCTAGTACTCTTGCTCACCACGCTAATCCCCATACCACAACGCCCGAATCGAATAACAGAAAAGAAATGCTAGAAATTGCAGTCATAATTTAACATTCGACCCGACGTTAATGAATTGAGCACGTTAGTTACTAGTATGTAGGAGTGCTGGCATACAATCCGGGTCCTCACATAATGCGACCTCAACAAACACATATATTCAATCCAAAAATCTTCGCAGCGCCCCCCTCTCCCCCCCCCCCTCATAAGTGCATTTTTCCTCAATCTGCGGATAATCAGAGTGCAATTTTACATTTAATTCTCATGAAAATACGCGCCGTTTTATTTATAGATAAATGGTCATTGTTTTTATCATTTGCAATAATTATTTTTAAAAATGTTGTTAAAATAATATGAGTACATGCAAATATACATGTATGTCGAAACTCGTGCCGCGGCATGGTTTTGATTAAATATTTTTCTTTGTACACGCACACGGTAAACACACGTATTGAAAAGTAAATATCGTTTGACAACCCAACATCCGGGCTTAGTTTTATCAAAATTCTTTGAAAGAAATGGCAAACACATGTTACATCACCAAAGGCCGTTAGACTCGCTCGTACATCGTGCCAGCTGACATTAAAAGTTTTCGTTCCGAGTCTTCGGGGTTTATTACTCTGTTGATGGACGCCAACAGTCTTGAAACGAGCGATTTCGCCTGAAATATGAGTCTCGTTCTGACAAAACTGGGCATAATGCATGTGCGTTAAGTGTCGTCCCAGATTAGCCTGTGCAGTCCGCACAGGCTAATCAGGGACGACACTTTTCGCCTAAATTGGATTTTTGCTAAATAGAGACTTCATTTTAACGAAAAATGTCATAAAAGCGGAAAGTGTCGTCCCTGATTAGCCTGTGCGGGCTGCAAGACTAATCTTGGACGACACTTTACGGACATGCATTATGCCCAATTTTCTCAGGACACGACTCATATGTATTTTTCACTTTGCATGTAATTAATTACGATCATATCGATACTCGCAAATGTTTATGCTCAAAACGATAACGAACTTGGTTAACCAGGTGCTCTTATCAAATGTTGAAAAGTTGAAAAACCTGGTCAATAGTTTGGGGTATGGCGGGCTGGTTGCGTCATACGGGTGTTTTTAGTCCGAAACTTTGGTTTAAGATATAACAGCTTGTCAAGCTTGGATGAAGTCCTAGCTTGGAATTGTATTTAAGGCATATCGGGTCTAGGTCCATGCCATCATTATTGAAAATACAAAAAAACAACAACACATTTTATACTTTATACCTAGAGTTTAGATGGTGATAATGCACTGCAATGTTGTAGTGTCAGCCGGGTCAAGATCAAGGTCACTGGTATTTAACCCTTTCCCACTAAGAAGCAGAGTGAAAATGGCTTGTGCAAACAGCATAAAACCAGACCAGCCTGCGAGTTAACTCGCAGTAACTAATACTACTGTTAAACATGAGGTGATAAGGACTTGCGGTCAAAATGGGGGCACGGGTATTGGATCATTATAAGATGAGATCAAAACACTGCCGGACGAAAGTGTGTATGTGTAATTCAGAAGTTTATTGACATGTCATCGATGAGTCTTTGCAGACATGTCCGTGGGATCTTTCAGGGGGAAATATATTTAATTTTAAACCAAAATATGTCAAATGTATCCCGGCTGCCCGGGTAGCGCCAACGAAATAATTTTTATTAAAATAGATCAGTACACGGTGGCCAATAAGATCTTATTGTGCACTGGTAGACAATTTAAAGACAGTTCATGTATGGTTTCCCTTAAAAGGACAATATTACTCCGCCAAGGGAGTGTTGACAATTAACAAAGACCTTCGTCCCGCTCCTCGAGCGCTGTGTCGCCTTTATTGCCTCTGTAGAAATCACCAACCGTCGACCCGAGCCCGAGCACGCTTTCCCCATCACGTTGCTGTACGAAATATTGCACGCAAACATTTCCTAGCCCGCTGAGAGAAATGATAGCAGATTAAGATAAGAGATTAGTATGTTGGATTATTACACGGAAAGAAATACCAAATGGAGTGAATAGACAATTCCATCCATTGTTTGTGTTACTCTGCTCTGGTCACCATGTGATGACCTTTATCAGCTGTTTTCATTGAACTGATGAAGATAAAGATTGCAGTAAGCATGGCTCAGCCAGCTGAAGAGATCGATGCAGACAAGGGTGAGAGATTTTACGTGGGCAGGAGTCGCACCGGTCCAAAATTATTTATCCCATTTCATAATTCTACCTGGCCTCTACTTTAGCCTGCTGGTCGTTTTCAACTTTTAAAGACAGAGAGTACCTTTGGCAATGAAATGCAACTAGTGAAAGTTTACGGAAATTGTCTAACTTTCTATTCCCTGCATGTTTTGCAGTTTGTTTGCAGATTCTACAAGTAGTCAAGGTGGATAAATACATCGTTTAGAGGCTAGACAGACGCTGATATTTTAGAGTTAACATTTAAAATTAAGCATTAATTCCTATATAATGTGACTATTTTGTTTACAGTATTAACTCTTAAGGACAACATGACATAAAGAAGCGTTGTGTGGCTGCATAATCATTTAACTTTTCACGCTTCAATGACAATTATGCTAGTCATTATAAATTAACCCTTTCAGTGCGGGAACCGAATTTTAAAGGCCTTTGCAAGCAGTTTGGATCCAGATGAGACGCCACAGAACGTGGCGTCTCATCTGGATCCAAACTATTTGCTATTCTGATAGTATTCTTTGAAAAAAAAATCGAAGAAAATGCTAATTTTAGAAATTCAGCAGACGACATTTTAGCAGACGACAAATTTCCCAGCATGCAAAGGGTTAATCATCAAAAGCCTATCATGATGTTGTAGTTGACAGCCGTTTACCTTGCTATGATATCTATCTTTGTAGACACAATATACAAACTCAATTTAGCTCATTTAATAGCCATGGTCGACCACAGGTGTTGCCTCAGGCAAGTCATATAGATTTACACGTTTGTTGCTGAGTATCAGGAATATAGGACGAACAACGAACTTATACATAAAGGCTAATTATGCCTAATATCATAGCTCTGGTTTAAATGAATGTGCGTATAGTGTCGCCCAGATTAGCCTGTGCAGTCCTAAGAGGCTAATCAGGGATGACACTTCCCGCCTAAACTGTTTTTTTGCTTTTAACGAAACAATCATTAAAAGCGGAAAGTTGCGATGCGGACTGCACAGGCTAATCTGGGAAGGCACTTAACGCACATGCATGAACCACCGTTTTCCTTCACCTAGGCTCTTTGACGCACACAAAGTGTGAAAAACGCCACGATAAGGTTTCACATGGTTTGTACTAAACATTACAGGTTAAAGCACTCTATGACACGCGACAACCTCCTCCTAGACGGTTTCAAAGCATTGCTCTAATCTAAACTCTACCGTAAAATAAGTGATGGTTTTATTTGCCTATAATTTATTTGTTATTTTGCTTAAATTTCCTGTTAATTCCTTGATTTCATGTCTGACTGTAAAACAATAAAAAAACACAGTCAAATTGTGCAGAAAATGCACGTATATGCATGGAAGAGGTAATTGCAATACAAATGAGCCGCGTCGTGCCTAAATGGGTATTCAGACAGATGCGACATCCTTGCATTCTGGTTCTCTATAAACACGATTTCGCTGTCTCATTGACTGACATTATGACTCCTCCTCTGGGAATGCGGATGTATATGCATAATGGGAGCTACACCGATCGGATGCGTCCCCGGATGCGTCCCAATGTCAAGTTTCGCCCGACGCAGCTCATATAAAACATAATGAGTCGTGCTCTGTGAAAAATAGGGTTTAAAGGGGCCTTTTCACAGATTTTGGCATTTTTTAACTTATTCATTAAATGCTTTACATCGATAAATGTAAACATTGGATCGTAAAAGCTCCAGTAAAAAATCAAGAATAAAATTAAAAAAAAGAAAAGAACATTGCCTGGAACAGGTTTCGAACCAGTGACCCCTGGAGTCCTGCCAGAGTCCTGAAGTAAAAACGCTCTAGCCTACTGAGCTATTCCGCCGAGTACACATAACACACGTATTTTATACCTTATATAAGCAATCTTCGTAGTTTCACAAAATTTAACGACAAAAACAGAACTCTCCAAATTATTCAATCGTTTCGCGTTGCAACGCTTTATAATTTTTAGGTTTTAAAATCGTCAAAAGATGCATATAATGGCTATATTAGACCATGGTAAATGTTCAGTATTACTGTTTCCTCACAATTATCATAACTAAAACGAAAATTTGCGAATCTGAAACAACTTTTTTCAATTTTGTCAATTTACCAAAGCGTGAAAAGATCCCTTTAATGCATGTGCGTACAGTGTCGTCCCAACTTTGCCTGTGCAGTCCGCACAGGCTAATCAGGGACGACACTCCGCTTTTATGATATTTTCTGTTTAAAGAAAGTCTGTTCTTAGCAAAAATCCAGTGTAGCGGAATGTGTCGTCCCTGATAAGCCTGTGTGGACTGCACAGGCTTATATGGGACGACAATTTACGCACGTCCATTAACCTCTTTTTCACAGAGCACGACCCATATACACCGTAGACTATTTATTCGTCATTATCCTTATGTTAACACTTCCATAACTCACGGTTTGTACGAAGGTTTCTAAAACAATAAATACCACAATCTGCACGTGCGAAAACATGCGTATAAATAAGAAATTAACATTTTCTCAATATGACATGTTCCTAAACAGACGCCATTTAATCGTTTATTAATCGGAAAGATACAGAGTATACAAATCTGGGTGTATAACGCAATCGACTCGTGAACAATTGCGATCTTTAACTATCTCACGTGTTTCGTATATATCAATAATTGCTAGCATACGTTCCTATCACACTAACGCCGTATTATTCCGGTACTTAGTACGTATCACGCCTAGTCAATGTGGTAACGACTGAGTTGTCGCCCGTTATCTATCTCACAGCCAGTGTCTGTTACTTCAGTACGTCGAATGATCTGTAGTCAGTTGCGAAAAGATAACCGCACCGTTCGGATGTGTGTATTGATAATTGAAGGACTGCGCGTTTTTCAAGTTCTCAATTGTCTTGTTAGATTAATCCGGACTCCGGGAGAAAAGCTTTATTGATTTCTAGATGCCGAGAAATTTGCAGGCTTGATGACATGATAAGACAACGTTTATGATCATGTAGTCGAGTTTAAAAATCGAAAAACAACAACAACAATATATAAGCTATAATTGTGGATTTTATTTGCTTACGATATCTTTTCAAATAGCGGTTATATACCTACAGACATTACTAAAGTTGGTGTTTTATACCGTTTCTGTTTCAAAAAATGACTTGCGTGCTTTCCATGAAGCCAATTTATTCTGGATTTACCGACGACGTTTGTGACTTAAATTCATCGAATGCCGACGAATTCGAAGTGAACTGGATTTCCAAGGCGTCCCCTGCACCAGGCGAAGTATCTCGTTGCGTGACGCCATGTCGTATCGAGGCGGTGTCGTCCAACGCATGTAAATTTGACGCCAGTAACGTGACGTCGTTTAGTGCTCTGCGCCCTTATGTAACTGGCGCCGACAGTAGATCAATAACCAGCGACGTTTGTGATAAAGTTCACATAGCATCGAGACATCTGAAAGGGAACCGTGAGTATTTTAATGATTTAAAATGTATTTTATGGTACTCAGCTATTTCGATGATCTACAAGACATTCGAGACAATGAATTAATAAAAACGCGTCTTAGTTGTTAAATTACTTTAAATACTTCAACTACTGTTATTTAAGGTTAATAGTAAACAAAAGAGATGAAAAAATAAACGTAATATAATCTGCTGATATCAGACAAATGTTATTGAAAAAATCGTCTTTGTTCGGCTAACTGTTATCTTAACGAGTCGCGGCTAAACGGTGCGCATTTATCCGTTTTATTTGACTCTACAAAAGCTTTATTTATATCAGCATAACTCGGTGAGCGGACCGTGTTATACACATGTTAGTTCAGCCGACTCGACTAACATGGCGTACACTGCCGTATCTGTCACGCTAAATTTCATTAGCTTTACATGTGTTTACCTCTCCCTTTGAGCCACTAGCGCTTTATTGGCCGATCTCGGCTGTGTGATACTAGTAATAAATCTTTTTGAAGTCTCTCTGAAAAGAAATGCAGAAGAAAGGGTGTCTGTTACCCTTCTACTTGATTAAGAAAAACGTTCGCAGCCAGTTAATCGATTACGGTGATGTGTTTGTAAACCGGACTGAGCCATCCATTTACGGCCATCTATTGTAATGGTTATCAAGCTATTGACCATGTTTGACCCGAGAAAGAGCGTTGATCCTGCTCGCGTGGCGGCTCCTTGCAACCGAGATCGGATCGAAATACTAAATACCCATGACGCTGTTTGATTCATTGCGAAGGCAATAGCAAATAATAATAATAATTATAATAATAATAATAATAATAGCCGTAATAAGGATAATAATAATCATATTCATCATCATCATCATCATCATCATAATCATCATCATCATCATTAACAACAACAACATTATCATCATCAATAGTAACAACATGATTGCCACCTTCACATTGTCATCACCGGGCAATTGGCAGTGCTAGATATCAGGTGGCGTGCTAGGGCGGGTGTAAGCAGGAAACTGCGCGTTATCATCGCGCTGGAATGCAAACGTCAGCCATCAGTACCAGCGGCCGCCTCGGCTACATTGCAGCTACACAGAAGTTGCAAGACAGCCGATACTTATTAGTTTTCAAGCTCAGATTGCAGACACACTTGTCAAATCTGGTGAGAGTCATGTGTTGCGTTAGTTCACCTCATGTAAGATTTGTACTAAACTGCATAATGTTATTAACGGTATAAATGTTGTTGTTTTTGCCCCGGGTGATTTTATATGAATATATACATGTAATTATAGAAAATCAAACTTGCATTAGCTGTCTATTAGTAGTTGTCAAGACGCGTAATAGTGCTGATTGCATAATTGGTTGGATGTCAAATGTATCATCAACCCGAACTCATCTGTCAATCACCATCGAACCATTTAACTACAAACCGCCGTTGACGTACAACCGCGAGTCTTAAAAAAAAAGAACAGGTAATTGCCACCTTCGTGTCTAGCCATACATTGACCCGCGTCATGCGAAAATGAGTCTTATGCCATAATCAGTCAGCACATTCGCAGGTCAGGATCTTGTCCGTTCATGAGACAAGGGAACCTTGCGTGACTTTAAAGCGGACAGGGTAGCTCCTAGCGACACGGTAATAGTTGCTTATGCGTTCAGCATAGTTTAACCCATTTAGGCCTAGTGGACTCTCCCATCCTTCTAAATTGGATCAATTTATTTCCAAAATTGGGGATGTCTAGTATATTTATTTCTATATTTAAAATATTTCTAACAGAAATTCCTTTAAGCAAACAGCGCAGACCGCACAGGCTAATCAGGGACGACACTTTCCGCTTTTATGAATTTTTTCGTTTAAATGAAGTCTCTTCTTAGCAAAAATCCAATTAAGGCGGAAAGTATCGTCCCTAATTAGCCTGTGCGGACTGCACAGGCTAATCTGGGACAACACTTTTCGCACATGCATGATGCCCAGTTTTCTCAGAACGCGACTTATATGCTTAACCAACAGAAACAATATTTCTCAGTCCCTGACCTTTTTGTTTGTCTCCGTCCCGCCTACTGTCATGTTTATCGTCCGGCTAATTTGTCATAAGTGCATAATCATGATAAACATCATGAACATGATAAACATCATGAAAAGTATTCCACTCGTAAGTGCTTCATGCTAAACGCGGTAATATGATATTAAGCGGGGACAAGGACAATTAAACTGGAGGTCGCTGGAGTGATTACATGTATCTGCTAAGATAACTCGAGTAAATGTAAGAGTTTAGATGTTTATTTATCGGATGTTGTTGTTATCGGGGGTGCACTGTCGCGCTCTGAAATAACGGGAATTATGCATATGCGTAAAGTGTCGTCCCAGATAATCATGTGCAGTCCGCACTGGCTAATCTGGGACGACACTTTCCGCCTTAACTGGATTTTCGGTAAAAATAAATACTCTTCTGAAACGCACGAAAAGGTGTCTACATACAAATTGAAAGTACCATCAAGAATCATGACACAGTCACAAAGAAGGATGTAATTTTTACCTAAATACCCTTCCATATGACTGGTCGTTTTAAATTGATTTATGGCCGGTACATGATTTTGTGTATGCTGTCAGGGTCGCTGTCTCTATATTCTATATCTTCTAGTCGCTTTATACACCAAAGAGCCGTCCCGATCACAGGTGGTTAGCGTGTGGCTATGATATTAATTAGTGAAAACATCATTTTTAATGATTAATAATCATATTATAACGAAAAATTAAATTTTATGGAAAAAAAATTCACTATCAAATATATATATAACAAGGTATGCAACTCAAAATCACCCCAAAACGGGGTGCATCGCTTTGAACAGCCATAATTATCTTCATCAATTGTGCAGCGATTTTCACGATCTCGGTCTTATTCAACGCAGAAATTAATTTCCTTTCTGGAAATGTATATGTCTTGCAATATTTTTGCAAATGCTGGGTCAACTTTTAAGAAATAACACGATACACAACTCGCATGACCCAGTTGACAATGATCATGCAGTCTTTAAGACTGAAATCTTCACGGAGTAAAGGGCATCTTCCCTACAAAGTTCATGTACCTCGATACCATAATTCAATAAAACGTATGAAAAAACATTATTACCGTTCTTGTCGTTACATTATGCACCAAGACTAACTGTCCAGCGCCGTTTGAAACCTTTGTTTACATACATTTCAACTAACTGACATTTTAAACAAACGAGTGATTTCATTGGTCCAATGCGGAGGTGTGTCTCAACAACTGGCGATTTCATTCATAAAGACTGCATGATCATTGTCAACTGGGTCATACTAGTTATGTATCGTGTTATTTCTTAAAAGTTGACCCAGCATTTGTAAAAATATTGCAAGACATATACATTTCCAGAAAGGAAAGTCATTTCTGCGTTGAATAAGACCAAGATCGTGAAAATCGCTGCATAATTGATGAAGATATGGCTGTTCAAAGCGATGCACCCCGTTTTGGGGTGATTTTTAGTTGCATACCTTGTTATATATATATATATATATTTGATAGTGATTTTTTTTTCCAGAAAATTTAATTTTTTGTTTTAATATGATTATTTATCATTCAAAATGATGTTTTCACTAATTATATCATAGCAACACGCTAATCACCTGTGGTCCCGATGCTTGATGGATTGTTTTCGAAGTTTTCTAATTATTTTATGTGCATATTCAGCTTTAAAATTTGTTTTAATTTTGCTACTAATCAATTATAGTTATCATCCAGACTCTCGAATACATGTGATATCCGCTTTCATTGGTTTAAGTTAAAGTCTGCGATTAATTTAATGTTTGTAACATAATTGTTGTATACTACGTACAGTAATATGATCATAATACAATGTCTGACAACTATCAAGCAGTTAAATGAGATAATAAACGACATCGATATGCGCGTAGAACATCGCGGGCTTTGATTCGCGTATCAAATGAACCAACAGGACTAAAACGATCCCCTTGTGTCGCCAATAATTGAATCAAACCATTGTCAACAATGCTGGTGTTAAACATTTTTAACACTTGGCTTTTAGGGTGACTGAACGAAAATATGAGATGGCCTTTTGTCGATGCAAATATAATCCTCGCTCGTTGGGACCAGTTTCATGTCAAACGTAGGGATGTGTCACCCGAACTTTAAACGCTGGTCTCTCGTTGCTCGGTGGTTAGCGATGACAGGTACATGTATCACTTTGACACGCGCCACAATTAGCTGCCTATTAATGACCAATAGTTATTCTTCATACATATACTTGTAAATGATGTAGCTAACTAGGAATTTCAATATAAAGAGTATGCATGTACATAAAATAACGACCAAATAGTGGTGAAATTAGAGGTTTTCTTGTTGTTTCGAACCGAAATCCTTTTTAAAGCAATATATTATTATTGAGTATATTAGTAGTGTTTATATTCATACATATGAAACCTATTAACGATCAAATAGTATTTCGACTTGTTCATATTCATATGTGTGTAAAACCGTTGAAGAATATGTGTAAAACACCGTTGTTAAAGTAAAAAAAAAATCCTTATACTATACATCAAAGCAGATATATTTTATGGTCAAGCTGCTCAGAGAGACCACATTTCTTGGTCTTTAACACAAAGCTCGTGTAATTAACCGATGTGATATGATGGTGGCCGCGGGTGTCCAAGGGGATTGATTCCTTTAATTAATATGTTACGTTCTTTCAGGTAATAATCAGACGTAGCTCAGATTCTTTTGGTATGACAATAACAAGAGCATATAGAAATAAATCAGTTCTTAGAAATAACCGGGTTCCAGATCGATGGATATATTGGCAACCTAATGCAGTTAACCCATGTATGCCTAGCGTCTAGTAAAAAGGCCTTAGCAAACATGATGCGTCGTCTCATCAGGGTCTGCGCTGTTTGCTTGAAGAAACTTCTGTATACGTATTCTAAATATAGAAATAAATATACTCGACATAACTCATTTTGGAAATAAATTGATCCAATTTAGAAGGATGGGTGAGTCCACTAGGCATAAATGGGTTAAGAGCCGAACAACATAACAAGTTTGCGCAGCAGAAGGACAGCGGAGATCAAACTTGTATTTCGCAAGAAACAAACAAACAAGATTTTATGGGCCAAATATTGTTTATAATATGATACTAGTAGTTGAATATACTAGCATCAATACAAAAGTAATTGTCTGAGGTTTATACTGGTTCTGACGTCATGTTGTTGTTGCTTTAATCGGTAATATGTTATTTTAGTGTTCCAGTTCGCCTTGTTGATCCTTGTACAATGTTAAAACGAACCGTCTTATTTGCGCACTTTAATGGGCAGAAGTTCACTGTCTACGTATATCAGTTCATTGTATATACAACGAATAAAGAAACCCAACTGATACGGGCCCGTTAGACCGTAAAATAATTGAATATTTGCGATAGAGTAACTTTTGCTTCTGTGATTTAAACACCAGTAAAGCCTTTGGTCTATTTACATGAATCGATAAATTAATTTGGGTTGGGTTGTGGTTAAGTTTCCAAATTAAAGTTTCATTATTGTTCAACATTCTGGACCAGATGTCGATTTGGCGTCATACAATAATAACTTGACAGCTTCAAGATCAAAATCGAACGATACTCATCAAAGTTTTGAGAACTAGGCCGTCATTTTTCTGTGTTTATTTTGGTTTTCAAATGTATAAATATGTTTGTTCATGTAAACCATATTTGTATAATATTTGTACAAAATGAGCTAAAATCATAACTAGCTTGTAAAATGCCGGTAGATGTTCGGACTGATTACGTATGTTTACAAATTTGTTCGGATCCTAGATGCTGTACTTATAATGTCAAATGAAGTTGATTAACTTGTATGATCGCCTTAACCTTAACTGTGTAAGTTCAGCGCATGGTTGATACACTATCGTGTCGTTTGTTGACACCGCAATAACGTTGTGCAATCCGCAATACAAACAACTGGGGAATTTACTCGATTTATTTACCTGATTATTTAGTCTTCTTCTTAGGCAGATCGTTCTAATTTAAAGGATTGCCTCCACTCAAGATAAATGTTTATCAGCGGTTTAATAGCCAAATCCGCTATCCTGTTTTACACTCCCGTTTGCTTCTAGGCAGATAACATTGTTTCGGGCTTTCACCGTACATGGCAACATCGGTGGCAAAACTGCTGAAAACCACTTCACTGTTCGAGCCTGTTTAAGGGTGATATTTCGATAGCTCGGTCAAGCTTCAAAAAGTGTTAAAGATTTTCTTAACTGATTGCGAAAAACAGCGAAACAAACACAATCCTGTAAATTGATACATGACCAACTTGTGACGCCAACGTAAGTTTTGTGAATAAACCTTTATGGACGGGTAATTCTTATTCCGGGTTTCTGCACGGTAACAGACTTAAAAAAATTAAATATCACTCCCGGACACTGTCTTCTCAATGATCTAGCGACAAATTTGAATTGCGACTGATTTTTTAGATAATACCAATTAGCATTAGTGAACAATATTTTCTTACCATAAAGAAAATGCGAAAGACTGAAATGAAACGAATAACTGAAATTTACTATTCAAAGAGTGTATGTTTGGTAATTATATTGCTTTTACAAAATGCATCGCGACTTAAAAGTGTCGTAAGATGATTAAACGAGTAGGTTCGTGGAGTATTACTTGAGGAATTTTGGCAATGCATTGGGTCGATAATGTGAAATCTGAACAGAAAATATGGAAGGCCATGTGGTTTATTAGAGTAAGGTTGAAATGTTTCTTTCCTACTGCAACTTCTGCTGAAATGGTATTGCTTAATTTTTCTGTTTAAGTTTTGTGTATACACTGGTTAAATAATGAACAACTATTACAAGTGCAAGTTTGAGGATATTGGTAGTACTTGCACACGCACATTATTGCAGTGCTCCAGCTAGGATTTGAAAAGGGCAGGGGGGATTTTTTGTCAAAAGGGCACTTTGGACGCGCAGTATTTTGTCAAAAGGGCACTTTCGAGTGCGCAGGCGTTTCTGGAATGCTTCTTCTTGCATGTTAATTTATATGTTATTAATAATTGTTAGAATATATTATTCCCATTATTATTAAAAAATTCAAATATAATGTCTACAATGAGGAATACATTAATTACAATGTATTGTAATAAGAGATTTATCAATCATCATTATGTAAAAAAAAAAATAATTTTTTTTAAGGGCAGGGGAGGGGGGCCCTAGGAAGGGCAGGGTGGAGGTTCGGGAGGGCAGGGCGCCCTTCAATTTAGGCCTAGCTGGAGCACTGTTATTGTAAACAAGTGATAAACGTAAGACATATTTTTTATCCCCTACCGGTGAAACCGGAGGGAACATTTGGTTTGCGCTCCGTATGTCAGTCTGTCTGTTTGTCCGTCACACTTTTCTTGATCCTGCGATAACTTTAACAGTTCTTCATATTTTTTTCATGAAACATGGATAGATGGCAATATGGAGATTATGGACGTCATTTAATTTTTTTCCTACGTCAAGAATTATGGTTTCCATGGCAACAAATAGACTAGAAATACTGCTGAAAATGGTGGTTTTCTGGATCCTGCGATAACTTTTAACTTTTTTCATATTTTTTCATGAAACTTGAAATATGGATAGATGGCAATATGGAGATTATGCACGTCATTTCATTTTGTTCCTACGTCAAGAAATCTGGTTGCTATGGCAACAAATAATAAAAAAAAACGTTTACTGACAATGGTGGAGTTTCACCGGTAGGGGACAATATTGCTTGGCAATCTCTTGTTTAAATTACTAGGGAACGATCTGGGACCAGAAGTCTTAAATATCTCTGATTTCTTCTATTAGTAAGTTATTTCCGTGAATATTATCATTTAACAACTCAACAATGATTGCATTAAGTAATTACATGTATTTTGAACATCAGTCTAAATTGCTGTTTTGATTGCTTTGTCAGCGCTAAGCTATATTTATCTTTTACCGAATCTCTTCCCTGATAACTATTTGAATCAAATTGACATAGAACAGTCAGACTGTAATGTGCCCTTTGTATTTAGCGTTCACATCTCTCTACTCCTTCATAACCAACGATCGATAAAAGACGCGCAATGTTCTTCCCGAAAGCGTAATATACCTATCGGTAGACATACGTGTGTTGAATTACCAGTGTCGGATTAATATGTTGCCACTAATGTTGTACATTGACTTTCATCGCGTTTGTTAAATTAGCCGAAAGAATGCTAAATTTTCACTCGATCCGGTAAACGCCGCATGGGCGGTTGTAAAGGGTGGGGTACGATTTCAGATCTTAAGTCTCACTTTTCGAATGGAAACAATCCAACATCTACAAAGGATGCGTTTACGTTAACCCATTTATGCCTAGCGTCTAGAAAAAGGCCTTGGCAAACAGCGTAGTACCAGATGAGACGCCGCCTCATCAGGGTCTGAACTGTTTGCTTAATGGAATTTTTGAAAGAAATATTCTAAATATAGAAATAATTTACTAGACACCTCCCTTATTTTGGAAATAAATTGATCCAATTTAGAAGGATGGGAGAGTTCACTAGGCATAAATGGGTTAACCATGATTTTACTGAAATTCAATATTTTGTGGTTTTGGAAAATTCACGGCCTTTGGTTTCGACACTATAATCGACACTATAATTGAACATGAAAGTATATCTATCAAATAACGTATTTTAAAATTCTTGTTTATGTCAGACCTGTATTTCATTTTCGATTATCATGTACCTTTTCTTCCGATAATTGCAGGAGATTAAATGCTTTACCTTAAGAACCATTTTCTAAATTAGGAAACTCCTTACATTTCGTCTTTCTTTAATTTTTCTTTGAATATATGTAATGATCAATTTGTGAAGACATTAAACAAGTACGCCGTATTACATACTTCGTCGGTTATTTTCTTATTTATTTGAAATTAACAATGTGAAACCAATACTATCAGCGCGATATGTTTACCTTTGCAAAACAAGGATGGAAATAAATAAACTTAAATCGCAGCCACACATCGCGAATTTTGTTTTGCTTTAAACTTTCATCTACTGCTTACTGCTTGACATCGTGACTCTGTGACCCGCTAAGAGCGAGTTTTATCGGAGTGGAGTATCGGTAACGTTATAATGTCATTGTATCATGGTACGATATTGATTCGGGGGAAAACTTCTTATTCTGAATAAATACACGTTTACTGCATTTGTTTTGTTTCTCATAAAATCGAGGTTAAATGCTTTAAGTATTTAGGTGTGTGCTTGGTAAGTGTGCGCTTGAATGTGCGTGCGCGTGTGTGCCTCTGTTTATTATTTATACACGGCCCATGGAAATAACGAAATACTCGTGGTCCTTTAAATATCGATCGAACGATCTTCCCCGTAACAGTCCAGTCCTGTTGACATGTAGAAGACTAGTCATCTTATGTCACAACATGTGATGGTGTTATATTATTATAATATACATTACGTATTATACTATGCTTAGGTGAAAACACTGCAGCATTGCTTTTAATGACCATTCTGATCAAACAAAAATATCCCTTTTCAGTTCAAACGATTTTGGGATCCGTTAAAAAGCAACAGAGGAGAATTTTCGATGAAAAGAGGAAAGCAAAAGGAATGTTAGAAGTTGACTGTTTTTGAAAGCAATTTATCGCGTCAATGTCTAGACAAAATGCATTTTTACAACTCAGCTATTCTTTTATACACACGTGCAACTTCAGGTTACAATAAACATGTCGTAAATTCATTTCAAAAGGCCAAAATCAGGCATAGATTGATGAATGTTAAAATGTCTTACTCCTACTGGTGAACACTGAACAGTCTTCGCGATTGTTTCTAATTATGTGCACAAATTAAAATGCAAAAATGAGCATTATGAATATTACTGAGTATACGCGCCGCAATGTCTTTAAACTAAGTGAGTATTAATTAATAAGCTTCAAGTGACATTTAAACCACTAAATTAAAGTGAAATCTAAACGTTAGCTAAACGAATCAAACTTGCGTCTTAACAAATTAAAAATGCTTAATAATATTATTATTGGCCAATTGGTTATCGTATACGGGTTTGCAGTGCTCATCTTCCGTCCATTTTCTTATTTGCGTCTATTTTATCATTGTCGTCATCATCAACAACAACATCATCATCAGTAGCATCACTATCACCAGCAGAACACGCAGATCCGGATCCGCAACAATAAAAAACAGGTCGTATGTTTTCGATATATGATAATGATTTTTTTAAATACGTAAAGGTCCACCATCATCTTCATCAGCAGCAGGAGCAACATTATCATCAGAATCATTTTCATTCATCGAAATAGTAACAAACAAATATAAAATGCCTGATTTAAAATTGTGATCAAGTAAACCCATAATGAACATACTAGATTTACTGTTACAACGATATGTTTTCTTACGCAATAGTTGCATTATTCGTTAATCTGGGTGACCAAGTTTGCTCAGACAGCAGATAAGCAGAACATGCAGACTCACGACTCCATTCTGTTTAACACTTTGCATGCTGGGAAATTTGTCGTCTGCTAAAATGTCTTCTGCTGAATTTCTAAAATTAGCATTTTCTTCGATTTTTTTCAAAGAATATTATCAGAATAGCAAACAGTTTGGATCCTGATGAGACGCCACGTTCTGTGGCGTCTCATCTGGATCCAAACTGTTTGCAAAGGCCTTCAAAATTCGGTTCCCGCACTGAAAGGGTTAACAAATAGAATAGGAAAATCGAGCGTCTTCGGAAAACACGCGTCGGATGAGAGGCAGTCAACAAAGGCGCGATTACCGCACTGTTCACACGCGGGGGGGGGGGGGGGGGGAGCTGATAACGTAAAACCTAATCAGTTGTCAAATCGGAGACACTCCACTTGTTATGATGTACTTAGCAGGTTGTCATACAGACATGAAAGATATTATCAGAAGCTAAGACACCGCAATATTATATGCTCTCCCACATGTGTTTGAAAGCAGCTAAAACAAAGGTCAATAGTCAACAGTGTCTTTAAAATCCTCCTCATCATCATCATCATCAAATCATCATCATCATCATCATCATCATCATCATCATCATCATCATCATCATCATCATCATCACAACACCTAATTCAAACAATATCAACATTGGCACTGTCGTTCATAGCAAACAATACCAGCGGCATTGGTAGGACCTTAGACGCAAGCATTGAATATTACAATATATGCGCACTTGGTTTTCATGAGTCCCCCCCCCCCCCCCCCCCCCCCCGCACGCATAATTGATACCAATTATTAAGAACATGTTGACACGTAAAAACGAACGTGACTGCGTAATGACTTTCGCAGACGCAGCATCAAGTTAACACACTGGGAAATAAATCTGTACCTGAACACATCCACAAAACGCAAACAACAGGCGTCACGTGTGTAAACATATGCGTTGTGAATTCCATGTTCACAGACACGATTTAATCGCCATTGTCACGACTTCAGATTGATAACGCGCGTACATCCTCCTCCTCCTCCTCCAGATCATCACCACCACCACCATCGCCTCTACACCCACCACCATCCTCATCAGCATCATCATCACCATCATCATCATCACCATCATCATCATCTTCTGCTTCTTCTTCTTAATGTTCTTCTTCATCATCATCATCATCTTCTTCTTCATCATCATCTTCATCTGCATACTATTTTCATCACCATCATCAATCATCATCAACATCATTTTTCTAGTGTTCACGCTCATAATGAACTTCTTGATCTGTAACGTAACACCATCATCGTTAATGCAATTTACTATCGTCACCTCGATCGATAGCAAGACTTTCAGTTTGCCATCACGGAAATATTGTTTCTTTCAATAATTATGTATCCACTGGGGTGTAAAGATATCTTGTATCAATATAGTCGTGCACAAACAAACTTCCCAACCATTGACTGAAGTTTTTTGTGCGTTCAATTCTAATTCCTAGAAAATATATTGCATGTTTAATGTTAAACAGTCGCAAAATATTGGGTTGCTCAACAAAATGAGACAAAACGCGAGTCAAAAATAACATTATTAAAGCATCTCCTTGAAATTACCGATTACTTCTGCTCTTCTCTCTTTTGTTGGTCAATATATTTAAATCCGGCTTCGAAGGGTTTAAGATAAGGTTTGTATTTAACAATTTTTTTTAAGATAAAGAAAGAAGTAACACAGAACACGATGTTTATAATCGCAACCCTCTATTCGCCCATGACACGCTGCACATGTGTACTTTGGTTCGCGAACTTGTCGCTAAGGTTTCTGTTGGTTCTTCTTGAATGCTTTGAGCTTTTATGAGTACATACCAGTTCAGACAAGCGACCCGGAGGGTAAATAGCTGGGAGTTGGATTATTGCAACACATGTTTCTGCATATCATCATGAAACGTAATACTATGTACAAGTGCAAGACAATATTTCGCAATACCCTAGTCCTAGTAATGACTTATTGAACAAAGAAAAATTCGGATACTAACATCCTTAAACAACAGTTTGCTGTGTATCTAAACAAATATTTTTTAAATTATTTTTTATGCTATTTAGTTGTGCAATGCGTTATTTTTGCGTATGTCACACTCTTTATTGCAGGTGATGTGTGCGCTTTAACAAAAGCAATCGATTCAATAAATCAACGTGAACCATTTTGTATTAGTTTGTTATCAATGTGAAGTACTGAACTACACCATAGCGAGATTAACAACTTTACTAATGCTCAAGCCTTGCACCTGCTTGAAATGAGTCGTTGCTGGGGTATTTGTCATCTTAAATGACTGTGCTAGATATTCAAGTTACCCCCCTCCCCCCCCCTCCCCCCCCCCCCCCCGCAAACACACTCTACAAAGGGGCAAACTATTGAATGGGTAATGGGGTGTCATTTCAGTTGTAATATTCAGTTTAGGCTAATTTAATTCACATAAAACACACCGATGCACTTGTGAATGAACTTTTTAAAGGTCTACAAACTTTGTTTATTGTGTTGTCCTCAAGATTCAACTAGCGTCACTGTACATGCAGTAGTAGCCATGTAGTTTAAAGGCATGTTTAATTCATACTATTTGTACACTATTAGGTGAACAATATTGTTCAAGATCGGAAATAGCCTAAATACCATGCTGCTACCACTGTTAATCCATATTTTTACATTTAAGGGAAATACCATAACATTTCTTTTGCTGTTAAGCCCTCAAAACTAGTTCCGGTAATTCAATTTTTTTAAATAAATTTTATTTGAAAATTTTCACATTTGTTTTTATTAAACAATCTTCTTGTTGAGGATAAGTTGCGTTAAGCTTTTGGTTGTTTGAATGACAGTAATGTGTGTGTAATGAGTGTCTTCAACGAAAGTTTTCTAAGCTGTTGGTGTTTATTTCTTTGAATGAGAATGATACTAATAGCTGATCATCTAAAAGTGATCACCTGACTGTAGCAGCCAACTTTCATAATGGGCCACTTAAACCAAATGCTGTATTAAAGTTTTAACGTACTTTACACTAAAAAAGTAAAAGTACGCATTCCACAAAAATAGCTCAGACTTTCATGCTTCCCGTAGCGGTGTGTGGGAGGTAGCAGCAGATTGCGTTCCTATGGGAGAGTGGGGGAGAGCGCTTGAAGACAATTGCAAAGTAGCTCTCATTAAATATTTACCGCATGTTAAGAACAACACTATAGGTCGTAAGGTAGTAATTGGCGTACATGTATGGTGATTTCTGAGAAATGCCACCCAATGTGATCGATGGATTTGTAGAAATAACAAGAGCACTTCTTTCTAAAACCTTAAACATCAGTACCAACAACGCTTCTAGAACAGCCACCACCATCACCACTGCGACTCCTACGTTTCTGAGCACAATGTGCTCAGGGTGAGCTTTTGTGATCGCCCTTTGTCCGTCTTGCGTTGTGCGCCGTTAACATTTGCCTCGTTAACACTCTAGATGTCACATTAATTGTCCGATTTTCACGAAATTTGGTCAGAAGATTTGCGCCAATTATATCTTGGGCGAGTTTGAAAATGGTTCCGGTTGGTTGAAAAACATGGCCGCCAGGGGGCGGGGTATTTTTCCTAATATGGCTATAATAAAACCTTTGTACCACTCTAGAGGCAACATTTATTGTCCGACCATTATGAAACTTGGTCAAACAATTTGTCCTAATTATATCTTGGACGAGTTAAAAATTGTTCTGGTTGGTTGAAAGACATGGCCGCCAGGGGGCGGGGAATTTATCCTAATATGGCTAAAACCTGTTGAGCACTCTAAAAGTTACATGTATAGTTCACTCTTCATGACACTTGGTCAGAACATTTGTTCTCATGATATATTGGACTGCAGAGAACAGGTCAGTTTCTTAGTAGCTCATGTGAGCGACTTTGAGGTTTTCAGGCCCTCTTGTTACACTATATCTGCTACTTCTTCTATCGCTACTAATGCTACTTACTGTTCGTTTTATGCTGCTGTTGCTGTTATCGCCACCACCGCCACGTTTGCTACATATACTACTATTACTATACAGCCTGTAACATACCCGGTATTTCGATTGTTGATCATAAATAATTAAAACAATTGTACATAAAGAAGTATTGAACTTTGTATAAGATCGAATACTAGAAGTCGGAAGTAACCTTAGTATTATTACGTAACACTTGCTCAATGTTGTACAAGGTTGTGTTATCAATGTAAGACAAGAAAGTCTGAATATTTTCGGCTTGGATACACATTACAGCCGCCGGCTGGCAACTGATAGGATACGGTACGCATTGCGGACTGTAATTGAGAAGGCTGCTCAAGTTATTGTGTTGTATACAATACAAAGCTTGGTGGGCAACACCACAATTGGTGGGGCGTAGGTACCAGATACTCATATCACGATGTATGCACATGCGGTTGGTGGTGTGTACTTAAGTGTTATATTTTGTAAGCGCAATTAAACAACTGAAACAAATGTTTATCCTCCTCCTCCTCTTCTTCTTCTTGTATTATTCTTCTTCTTTCCTCCTCCTCCTCCTCCTCCTCCTCCTCCTCCTCCTCCCCCTCCTCCTCCTCCTCCTCATCACCATCATCATCATCATCATCAGCAGTAGCAGCAGCATCAGCAGCATCATCGTCGTCATCATCATCATCATCATCATCACCACCGCCGCCACCACCATCATCATCAATAACAACAACAACAACAACAACAACACAATCATCTTTACATCATCATCACAACACCACCACCAATAGTCAATACGGCGATTATCTGCGGCCATTATTATCAACATGCTATATTTCTATTAGCTTCACATTAATTCATTTTATTTCAAGTATAGTTTTCCTAAGTGTAGTTATGAACTATTATTGGATTACTGAACTTCAATGTAAAAGAGAATGTTGTGCCAAAAAAATTCATTTTCATTTTTTTGTTCTCGAATGCGATATATTGAAATAAGTAGATCTAGCTTTTCTTAGTTACAAGTTACACAATTTTCGTCTTTGCTCGTTGACACCTACTGTTCAAATTATATATCCTGGGGTCCGATAAACGTAACGTAATATTTGGCCTCGGGCCTGATTTTCAAATCAATACACTGTGCAAGACCGTGCCTATATTTGTGTACGTATAAAAGTATAGTATATATTTACTCGACATGTAGACTGAGAGTGGTTAGTGATAAATGTTACGTGCCAGCTGTAACAAGCAAGATAATTTAAATCGATGGTCTACTGATATAGTGAGTTTGTGAATAGCATTTAAACACGCGTGTTAGACATCCACTTTGTAACAGGAAATAGATCGTCTATAAATGCTGTAAACTGGTATGTTTTACTTACAATTTTAAATCGTTGTTTGCTTATAAACCATGAGTAACTGTATCTGCATGAATTGCATTCAATTTGCTCTAAGTAGAAATTTTAAACGAAACTGCTCCGTAGATAAGCGTCGTATAATAGGTAGTTAACCCAACGTTTTAATAGGTCTATTTTTATGTACTACTTAACCTAACATGCTGACGACTATTATAGTTGTATGATTAGTCATAAAAAAGATGGACTTATTATTATGGGATATTTATGCACGGGTATTCCATGATGAAGTAATTCGGGATATTCACTAACAATCTGTGGGGATTCCGTCACTCGCTCAGACATAACGTTATTGGCTTAAGCAAGCAGTGTCTTTGTTTGGAAGGATAGAGAGGTGAAGTAGGGCTTATGCGCACTTATTTAGTACTTTTAATTCTGCGTTGTGACTTCTTTCATGTGATACGCTATTTCGTGGTATCACATTCTTGCTCGGTCGTGGGAAGTGAACAGTCATAGGTATTGTATGACGAGAACACACTGCCAAATGATGTTAATTAACGGACGGAATGTTATGTGCACGGATTTATTCGAAACGTTATTTCAAGGTAAATTGTTTCGATGCAATGTTATTTATAAATGTATCATTAAATTATCATAAAATTATTTTTTACACTAAAACAAATAGATACTATTTATTAAAAGTAAAAAGATCCATGAATAAACGAACGGAACAGGAACGTAAGATTTGTATTATTACATGCTCATCATATTTGTTTCGTGTAAACAAAATTTAAAAAAGCCTTTTTTTCAAACAACTTGCACGTTCTTATAACGTGCTGTTTACATCAGTCTTAAATTAATATAACCTTCATTTTTTTGTTAACACAAATAGTTGGAACAATAAATTGCACTGTATAGACAAGTTCTTTGCACATGAGTTGAAATGCCACAAAACAGCAACTGATTTGGTTTACCTCATCAATAATACGCAGTTGAATGCAAATAATATGAATGTCACATGTTTTTCTTTAAAAATTACATAATAATGCTAAATAAGGATAATGCAGATGCGCTATGAATAGATACCAATGAACATTATTGGGAAACATCTAATCGAAAGTCATCGTAAATATGTATATGTTACCATAAATTATTGTACATTATACGAATATTATAGTAGTAGTAGAAGTAGTGGTTACTTCTTGTACTACTACTACTACTACTACTACTACTACTACTTCTACCACTACTACTACTGCTACTACTACTACTACTGCTACTACTGCTACTACTTGTACTATACTACTACTACATACTACTACTACTACTAATACTACTACTACTACTACTACTATACTACTATACTACTACATACTACTACTATACTACTACTACTACTACTACTACTACTACTACGAATACTACTACTACTACACTACTACTACTACTACGACTACTACTACGACTAACTACTACTACCCGACGCTACACTACATACTACTACTACTAACTAACTACTACGACTACACCAACTACTACACTCCATACACTACCACTACATACTACTACTACTATACCACACCACCACCACCACCACCACCACCACCACCACCACCACCACCACCACCACCACCACCACCACCACCACCACCACCACCACCACCACCACCACCACCACCGCCATTACTACTACTTCTATAACTACTACTACTACTATTTCTTCTACTACTACTACTACTACTACTACTACTACTACTACTACTTCTACTTCTACTACTATTACTACTACAGGCTTTTTCCGCTCCATTTTGGGAAAACGCCACACTGGAATTTTGGGAATTTCGCGTCGTGAAAACCCCCATTTTGGGAAAAAAATTAATCGCAAAATTGGCTCAATTGGGAAAAATTATCGCATGTAAATTATTTAAAACAGTGTTTCTTATATTTCAAAGAAGCCGTTAACTGGTAAATAACGACTATTTTGATAACTTATTATTAAAATTTTACAAAATATTATGAATATGTGTGATTAGTGCAGGTTTTTTAATCTGAATTTGGGGAAAAGGCTTGGCCTTTTTGAGGTGAAAAAAATCGCGGGAAGCGCCGGATTTTGAGGAAAAAAAGGAAAGTCTTAAATAATCATTAACATATTTTACAGTTCTTAAAACAAATTCAAGGCAACAGATAATTTAATTATGCAATACTTTCTATTTTCTACACCAGATCAGGTCAACTTATATTTTTAAAGGGTAAAAAAAAAAAAAAAAAAAAAAAAAAAAATTTTTTTTTTTTTTTTTTTTTAATTGGGAATTTTTTTTTTCAATTGGGAAAAAAACAACCAGATTTGCATTGGGAATGGGGCCGAATTTCGGACCCGTGGCATAGGGCGGAAAAAGCCTGTACTACTACTACTACTACTACTACTTCTACTTCTACTACTACTACTACTTCTACTACTACTACTACTACTACTACTACTACTACTACTACTACTACTACTACTACTACTACTATTACTATTACTTCTACTACTAATAATAATAATTATAACAACAACAATAAGTATAAATAATATTATTGTTGTTTTAACAACAGCAACTACTACAACAAAAATGTGAATGTTAAATACCGGACATTTATCAGTGGTTAAAATCAATACCTGCACTAACTTACAGAGGTTTCGTACGTGTATAATATTATGCAAATAGGCTGGATAGTATGTTTGATTTGCGATTAAGACATTGTCGCCAATCAATTTGACATAGCGATAAGTGTGTGAACCGCAGTATTTAGTTAACCCTTCCTTTTGGCACTATTTATATGATAACGACAAGTTACCTAAATAACGCCTACTACTATTTGCTCAGAGTTCATTGCGTATTTAGTGTTCACAGTACGGTAATAGCCTTGGCATGTGAAGGTCAATAACAACAGGGTGAACAAGTGAAACCATAATAGTCCTTCATGAATTGCTTGCTGTTGACTGTCTGCGCCCATCATCATCATCATCATCATCATCATCATCATCATCAACAACATGATCATCATCATCAACATCATCATCGTCATCATCATCCATTATCACCATCACCATCATCATCTTCGTTTTCCTCCTTCTCCTCCTTCTCATAATCATCATCATCACAAGCAGCAGCAGTAGAAGCAACAACATCATAATATATTTTGACGATTTGATTGAAGTAATATGCACAGCAGAACTAATTTTAACAGTAAACAGTAAAAAACAACATTAACGCGTATTTTAAAGAGTTATTTTTTTACTCGAAAGTTTCGTGTTTTTTGAATCGTGACCAAATATTATTTTAAGCTAAGTTGAGACGGGGTTGGACTTTTATCTGTTTCGTTGAATCTATCTTAAGCGTATACGGATTTTGCTTCGCGGAAGAAAATCTGATATTGACTAACGTTAGCTGTTTGAATAGCTGTTTGAATAGCTGGACGAATTGTAAATAAGATTAGAAAAATACCACCGGTTCGTTATCATGCATGGTAGTAATTTACGGAGATTGTTGATCAATTCATCTCTAATTATTTCAAGTTGCGAAACTATCGATATTCATTTTTAAAATGCGGATTTTTGCGAAAGTGGTAGTAAATACTGTATGCTTCAAACAACTTAATGGTCTAGACATTTAAACATAGTACTTTTCAAGCACACTGGAGAACATGTATATACTTTTAACCGAATGGCGTATGACTAAAGTAAAGCAAACAAAACAACGAAAGCCATTAATAACAGTATTATTAATCTTGACTGTTCAAGTTTGACAACGAAACACCAACTGCAACAACACAGCAAAGTCTGCATTTACATTATTATCCATGTATCAAACTTGACTATTAAAGTTTGACACTTGATTGAGCGTTAATTTAAACCGCGTTGCACTTTGAATCGTTTTTAATTGAATGATCTTATATGCGCATAATGCCTCACACGTTTCGGGATTTGCCGTACATCATCTTCATCTTAAACCGCACCACGTGCACACAATGTTAAATAAGAAATAACTTTTAAATCATCGTTAGTCCGATAGTAAATACCTTAATTACTTAATAGTTTATCGCTGAGGTGGCGTTTGTTGCCAAATGCGATGAGCAAACGTAAGTGCCGCGCATGACGGAATTCCGCGCATTGTTGTAAGGGGCAGTCACAGGAATACAATATGGCGGAAACGTGGCATAGATGAAAGCATCCGGAAACTAATTTAATCGTCTTTTACATCCCGTGCACTGAGCGTTAACGTCTTGGCATGTGACTATTGAACACTTGTTAATGTATTTAATGACGTGACACTAACAATACTAAAAACAACAACAACAACATCTACAACAAACGCACTATCATTGGCACTGCCGCGAACGCTATTCGATCAAATTGATGATGTTGAAAAAGGAATATAACTATAACGCCTATGAACATGAGCTTTAGAACGTGCCGATACATGACATCATGCCGAGTGAAAAATAGCCGCATTTAAACATATAAATTTGTAGCATAAGTGTCGAATTTCGTGAACGGTGTCCGACCTTGTCACGATACGCCTGTTATTCGAAGTTTTAACGACATTCGTATGCTTAATATACACCAACCATCTTTTGATATTGAGTTGATATTATGCTGGTATAGCTTGGTGCGAGGTAAGTCATCTTTACGGCACGATTTTACAGTGCAATTGGAGACGTAGTTCTATAGTCGCCAACCACAGACGTGATCTTTCACTGTCGCGACTTTCATGCATGCGCTACACGATAATGCCGCCGTTAACATCACTGAAGTATGTTTTCTCTTCTTATTTTATACTGATATTTAAACACGAGAACAAGCGCCACTGCAGCGATATTATACGAGCTGTTTCCAAGTGAATATGTGGCAGCCCGACATATAAAACATACAACAGTCATGAATAGGTTTGTTGATGGAAAGAAAGCAGGTGCCGGCGTAATATTCGCTGCTGCTTAATACCACAGCACTTAATTTAATTCTACTTTACCACTGAAACACCTGACATTCAAACAGTTTTCTGCTGATTAAAATGAACTTCAGCGCAGTAATTTCGCATCGGGTAGCTCCGTTTTACGAGCGGGTTGCAAGGTATTCGGATGCATGGAATTATTACCTGCAACGGCAACATTTTTATCTGCGTCTGACGTTACGCGAACGCGGCGCAAGTTCATTTTAAACATCAAACCTCTGTGCAGTTGCGAGATACTGTCATGCTTAATATTCGCGCCTTGTACTTTTTATGCCCCCCCCCCTTCGAATTAGAGGGTGTATATTGTTTTGCACTTGTCGGTCGGACCGTCTGTCGGCCCTTCTGTCGGTCCGTCCACTAAATGGTTTCCGGATGATAACTCAAGAACACTTTGGCCTAGGATCTTGAAACTTATAGGTGCATTGGTCATGACTGGCTAATGACCCCTATTGATTTTCAGGTCACTAGGTTAAAGGTCAAGGTCACAGTGACTCGAAACAGTAAAATGGTTTCCAGATGATAACTCAAGAACGCTTTACCTAGGATCATGAAACTTCATAGCTACATTGGTCATGACTCGCTGATGACCCCTATTGATTTTCAGGTCACTAGGTCAAAGGTCAGAGTCACAGTGACTTGAATCAGTAAAATGGTTTCCAGATGATAACTCAAGAACGCTAACGCCTAGGATCATAAACTACATAGGTACATTGAGCATGACTGGCAGATGACCAATATTGATTTTCATGTCACTAGGTCAAACGTCAAGGTCGCAGTGACCTGAAGCAGTAAAATGGTTTCAAACTTATTCACACAATGGCTGCCACTACAACTGACAGTCCATTTGAGGGGGGGGGGGGGGGGGGGGCATGCGTGTTTTACACACAGTCCTTGTTACAATTTCCTTTTTTACTAGGGGCATTGCTCGGACGCATTAGAATGGTGGTTAGAGTTTATCCTAAAGGATAAGAAGTAAAACTACAATTAACTAATTGCGTTATTACGGAATAACAATTTGCTGGTTATCAGTTTGCCCAATATCCGGAAGAAAATCATTTCTTCGTTGTTTGAATTCTTGGTGGCCAGCTCTTGTTCGTGTACTGAGCATTAAGTTAATGTACGTGTTTAAAGGCGATGTCTTTATTCAATGCAAACGAAAATGAGTTTCCGTCGGTGCATCAAAACGTTTCATCTCCAGCGGCCTATCTATCACGACAACTGTTGATAACGTTGGCTTTTCTGTTTTTCAGGACTGCGAGAAACGGACATCAAAATTGAGTCGAACGTGGACGGCTTGTTTGACATGTGCAAGGAAACGCAGGCGGGCGTTGGAATTCGTGAACCGGTCGCGCGAGGGTGGAAACGAAAACTTGACGCAGACAGCATTCTAGACGACGTATACGTGCCGCCAAAACGGATATCACCGTTTCTGAACACACCCAAAGAGAAAAAAGACGAACGTAAGAAAATCTTGAAGTTATCGATTAAAAAGCTCAAGCAGCTGGAGGACCCAGAATCTTTTCTACGAAGGACCGTTCTGGTGAACAATACGAGAAAGAGGATTCAAAACGAACTCAAAAACGAGAAGGTGTCCGGACGGAAGTGCGAATTCGGATACCGGAAGTCATACATGGCCTCTTACGATGTTCTCAGTAACAGCTGCCTTGCCAACTCATATTTGTTCGATGATCCGTTTTTAAGCGGAGTGCACGAGAAAATTACTGACGATATGACGGATACGCTGATCAACAATCTCAAAGACAAGTTATGTGATACGATCGAGGAGGCCATGGATACATCTAGTCCAAGTTTTTGTGCGCAAAGTGGACCAAGTGCGCATGTTTTTAATATTGATTCCTTATACAATAGTAACGCATTCAGCTGTGAGAGAAAATCAAAGCCATGTAGCGCAGACAATGCGCACGAGCACAAAATCGAAATCAAAGTCTGCGAATTTCAGGCGTTAAATAAAGTATATGACACCAGCGACTTGTCAAAACCAGCACACCATGTATCAAGTAAAGTGTGTGAACAATCTTCCTGTCTAGATTGGAATGTGATTCCAAGGCGGTGTTTTGCAACGACGCAATCAGTCGTTAGCTTAGGTGAATCAACGGATATTGACACGCGCTGCGTTGCCGAAATGCCTAAACTCACTAACGATAATGAACCTGGCGTGTCTTTAGCCGCGGAAAGTGCAAATGCATGCCAACAAGTGCCAGCAGAGTTTAATCAGTGGAAAAGCAAACATTTTAATGACGTTCATGTATACAGTCATAGGGTACACCATAATAGAGACATAGGCGTTAGCAGTGCTTACACTGAATCACTCCCAGTGAACCATTTGTCTGGGAAAGTCACATCTGCCAATTCATCAAACCGCTACAACAACACAAACCACCTAACAAATTCCGATCGCACGCAAGGAAAATGTTGTCTAGTGCCTTTGGATCTGAACTCAAACTTTCCGTGCTCAAACTCGCTGCTATCGGAAAACCTTGTGGTCACGTCAGTAATTGGGTCAACTTTGGGGTCGGCGTCCATGTTCGATCCAAACAACATTACCTTGTGCAAGCCATCTTCCCAGCATTCCTGCTCGCCGGTTAGCTCGGACTCCAATAAATTTTCCATGCATACTTGTCAGTGCTAATAAGCGTCATGAAAGTAATCTTTTTTGCGATTTGCACGAGTCAACGATTTCGTGCTTCTTCGGTTTCTGATGTCCTTTGGAGTTGGATTAATTAATGATTAGCGAAAATAAGTGCGTCTGGAGTAAATTCCTGAATCAGGAATATTGGATACGTGCACTAATCAGTGCAATATCTTACGCCAAAAATTCAAAACTGCATAGTGGAACGGTACATTTATTTTTGCTTGATTACGCGTTTTGTCATGATATGCACAGCATCCATTTCTGATGAATGTTTAAAACCGACATTTTGCTATTTATTTGCACAATGTATTGCTTATCATACACAAAATATGAATTTATAACTGAAATTCTATAAAGGCGATCCCGTAAAAATGCATTTCTATGTTTTGTTATGCACAATGTATGTAACAGAGATATTGTTATGCTGGGCCTTAAGTACGATAATTGTGGTTAAAAGATATGAACTTTACATAGACCATCTGCAAACTAGGTGAGGGGAGGTAATCTGTGACTACAGAGTCTACGCATTCCAGAAGTGTTCTATGTTCTCTGTGCCATGCTTTACGCTGTCGTGGACACACCCCTTTTTAGCTCACCTGAGCACAACGTGCTCATGGTGAGCGTTTGTGATCGCTTTTTGTACGTCGTCCGTTGTCCGTTGTGCGGCGTCAACATTTCCCATGTTAACTCTCTAGAGTCCACACTTATTGTCCAATCTTCATGAAATTTGGTCAGAAGATTGGTTTCAATGATATCTTGGATGAGTTCGAAAATGGCTACGTTTGCTTGAAAAAACATGGCTGCCAAGGGGCGAGGCATTTTTCCTTATATGGCTATATATGGCTATAGTAAAACCTTGTTAACACTCTAGAGGCCACATTTATTGTCCAATCTTCATGACATTTGGTCAGAAGATTGGTCTCAATGATATCTTGGATGAGTTCGAAAATAGTTATTTTTGCTTGAAAAAAAGGCTTCCAAGGGGCGGGGCATTTTTCCCTATATGTCTATAGTAAAATCTTGTGAACACTCTAGTTGCACTAAGCAGTTGCTTGGCAGGTTTTTATATTATAATAGCTTGATGTGTTCTTTTTTGTTCTCTATAAACATAAGTGTCATAATGCTCTATGAACATAAGTGTCATAATGCTTTATGAACATAAGTGTCATAATGCTCTATGAACATAAGTGTCATAATGCTCTAAATTGATGTAGTTATAAAAAATATAAATGCAGTCCTACGTAAACATCTACTGTGGATATGTTCTGTTAATATTTAGATATAATACTAAATGTTTAGCAAAAATAGCTACGATATAATACTAAATGTTTAGCAAAAATAGCTACGCAATGCATTATTTGGATTACATAACCAATGATGTAAACCGTTGAAATAACAGACCGCACTGTTGAAAACTCCTAATATGTATTAACGATATAACGTCTCGCTGAAGGTCTTATTTTGCCTATACTTGGGTTTCAAATTCTCTTAATTTGCCAAATTAACTTGGCTGATAATCTGTACCTAAAAACCTGAACATTTTGGCATCTAGCCTACGTATAACGTGTTGTATTTCTTTTATCTTGAAGTGAAAAATAAGCTGATCACTGGAAAACGAGCGGTCGAAACTAACATGTTTTTAAGTGATCAAGTTTCGTTTCGTACATTATGTAATACTAGTGTACTTTACACAATAGATCATTTGATTAGTAGGCGTAAACAATTATAAAATATCAGCTTACTTCCCAATGATTTTGTAAATTCTTATCTGTGTTATAAAAAATAGACCAGTATTTCTGGGTATACAAAATATATTATGCACCTTTGCATCAGCCCAATATCAGGAACAACGTATGCTATATAGTAGAAACACGTAAAAGTGAAATCGAATCGATTGCATAATGCATGTTCTACACAGTTAAATATTTGTAATTTGAATAAACTGAACAATAATAATTTAGGCAAGAGCGACACTTCAATTTTCACGTGCAGGCAACATTTATAAACATGTGTGTTTAGTCAATTACTCACTAAAAATAAGTATATGATTGCCTGTAACTGACAACGTGAGTTATGTATTTGAAGGCTCTATACTACTATATGACCTACCAATAGCTAATGGTGTATTATAGTATATGACCTACATACAGCTAATGAGAATTACTACTGGTTGACCTAATTGCAGTTAACTTAATGATGTATACTTTTATTTGACCTATATGCAGCTTTTTATGTATACCACAGCCTGACCTACTTAAAGCTAATGATGTATACTACTATCTGACCTCCATACAGCTTATCATGTATACGACCAAAGCCTATCCGCTGCTAATTATGTATACTGCTATATGACCTTCCAAATCTAGTGATATATACTACTCTTTGACATAGCTGCAGCTAATAATGTAAACTTCTATTATGATCTACCTATAGCTAATGCTGTACACACGTAATATTTGACCTAGATGCAGCTTATGATGTATACTTCTATTTGACCTAATTGCAGCTAATGATGTCTACTTCTATTTGACCTAATTACAGCCAATGATGTATACTTCTATTTGATCTAGATGTAGCTTATGATGTATACTTCTATTTGACATAGATGCAGCTTATGATGTATACTTCTATTTGACCTAGATGCAGCTTATGATGTATACTTCTATTTGACCTAATTGCAGCTAATGATGTATACTTCTACTTGATCTAATTGCAGCTAATGCTGTATACTACATTCTGACTAGTTAATAATATAACCTACTACATGACCTACTGTATATACAGCAAATGATATGCTAACGATAGATATACTAAGTTTTCTTAGATGAGATATAGTCTGTAGCCCTTTCTTGTATTAATAAATACATTTGGGAACATATTTGTGTGAACAGAACAATATTGCTAAGACAGTTTTTTTATTGTGGACAATTTTTGAGTACAACTACATACAACAGCGGTTGAAAATATAAATACATATATATCAATAAAGTTCGTCCATTATTATATTTATAATATTTATGCAATAACCACCTATTAAAATATTCAAGTATTTTGTATAACACTAGAAATGGTAAGGTTTGTGTTCGGTTCTGTGTGGCCACATCAAGGATTGAAACAACTTGTACTTTGAATCTGTCATTGTTTTGCCGCTACTTCGTGATATGTATTGTAGCCACTATATTTTGCATCAAATCACTCATACTTCAAATATTGCGCGTCTATTATTTTCCAATTGTTCAATTATTGTATTCTTTTGTAATTTGTACATCAGAAATGTTTTGCATAATGAGGGCGCAAATGCCTGTATACACCTAATCTTTATTGGAAATATTCGTGTTTATATGAATATTGCTTGTCATTGTTTAATTGTTAATATCATCTTTTCGCAACTCAGTATTTTATTATTTTAAAGTCAAATGATTTTTTTATTTCAGAGACTTATTTAATATTTATTGATAATTTATAGATAATTTATGCATTTTCTTCAATTTTGAAGTGAGTATTTATTTCTATTTTATTTATTTCGAAAGTGTTTGTTTCATAGATGTATATTTTGTGTTTGATATAATGTTCCAAATGCACTGTCTTGATAAATAAATTGCATATCCTGATAAATATAAACTATGTTGTTTTATCTTTGATAAGTAATGCATTAATGAATATATAATACTAGTGATGTGAAAACACCCCGGCCATAAATGACCGGAAGCCTCTGGAGTTGACGAGCATGCGCAAACAGCTTATGAGCTACATCCAACTATTTATTTGTATACACAGTCGACAAAACCGAACGCTTGTCAAGAATATGTATGACAATAACTCCAATGGAACGTTATGTTTACAAAAAGCATGTTTCATTTTGAATCATACTTTCCATTTGTCAATGCTCATTTTTGTTTGTTTTCCTTCATCTTTTGAAAATATCCAGACGACGCATAAAGGTTCGCATATATATGAAATATCTGACCTTTGTCTGAAATACCGTGACTTGGCTGCGGGTTCGCATCCATTTCGTTCAACAAAGACGTAATTTGCATTTTTCTGTTGAACTATTGTAGGCTGACAAAATAGTCTTTCTGATCATAAAATAAAGCGAAAATCCCTCTAGGTCTAAAAAAGCTTGCTGGGTTGAAGAGAAATGACGTCACAAAGAACCTGAACGTTTGTGGTAGGGTGACATTCAGGGCTTTTAGAAACAGGGACCTGGACACCATGTTGCAACAAGCCATGTCATATACCAAAATGATCGGGATACCTTGACGTTTATCAGACCACCGGCATAAATTGGCATAAATCGTGGCGAGCTGAGAAATCCAAGATGGCCGCCATTTTTTAAATATTGGGTAATGATAAGAAGATAGTCATATTTTTTCACGTACATTTGATACAATTACATTGCTTGTGAATATTGTTCATGTCTTGATTACTCGAGAAATTAATGCATGAAGGTTGTCACTTAAGGTCAGGACCAAGGTCATATGTAAGGTCAAAGGTCAAAAATAATGAAACATACCGTTCATTCCATGTATCTTTTTGTTTGTTTTGAATTAAGTTGATACATGTAATTCTTTACCAGATTATATTTAAAGTGAACTTAAATAACTTCCCTCTAATACCATGAATAGATTTTGCAGTAATGTTGCTATGGAAACCGGTAAAATAACTTCCAATATGGCCGCAAGGCATACAGGAAAATGTCAAAAATACAACAAAACATGATTACCTGATAAGGGTTGACAAATATTTTATTCTGATTGATAGTAGGGTTATTATACACCTAAACCCCCCAAAAACTGCTACAAAAGGTATTTTAACTGATCCTGGTAGGGTAGAAGGTCCTTTAAAACATGTCAAAAGTTTACCACAATCGGATCACCGGATTTTTTTTTCAAAATGGCCGCCAAGATGGCCGCCAAGACCTATTGATGATGACAACTATGTAACTATCCAATTAAATTTGATGAATTTGGTGTCTATACCTAAGTTTCAAGGGGCAAAGAACACAAACTGATCATCAGACATTGTTAAAGTTTAATATAGTACACACAAATCCATCATGACATCAAAAATGGCCGCCAAGATGGCCGCAAAAACCTATTTATGATCATAACTATGTCACTATCCACTCAAATTTGATGAATTTGGTATCTTTACCCAGGTTTCAGATTCAAAAAACACATTTATATCATCATACAAAGTGTAAGTTAATAATGTTACACAGAAATCCATCACGGCGACCAAAATGGACGCCAAAATGGCCGCCAAATCCTATTAATGATCATTACTATGTTACTATCCACTCAAATTTGACGATTTTGGTGTCTATACATAGGTTTCAGGGGGCAAAGAACACATAAAGATCATCAAACATTGTTTAAGTTTATTTTATTACACACAAATCCAACACAGCGTCCAAAATGGCCGCCGAAACCTATTTATGATCATAAAATATAAATATATAACTATCCACTCAAATTTGTTGAATTTGGTGTCTATACCCAGGTTTCGGGGAGCAAAGAACACATTATATATCATAAGACAAAATGTTAGCTAATTATGTAACACAGAAATCCAACACGGCGTCCCAAAATGGCCATCAACACAATACGAAGGACCACACGTCCATAACTTGTTACTCAAACGTTATGGTTGTTATGTAAAACGCCATAGTTTAGGAGACAAGGAACACTTTAATCCAATTGAGGTTATCACTAAGCAGTTGAATAATCATAAAATCCAATTTACGACATTTGGAAGAGAGAATGAACTAGCTTATGACTTCATGATAGGATTAGGTTTTACTAACTTATGAAGACTTCATTTTTTATCGTTGCTGAAAATCTTTGAAGATTAATTACAGCCTTATTTAGCATGAGTTCTTTCAAAAGGTTAATATTATACACTTTGTATTCCTTTGACTATTTATTTACATCAGAGTGGAAGTAGATGGTCTTGATGTCCCTTTCGGTGTAATGCAGGATCAAGATGACTAAATCTGTATCCTCGCCCACCAACGTTGTGGTGCTACGACGGGATCGTTATACTATTGCTTTAACAACTTCATGTCTGCATCCCCTATAGACAAAACAACATAGCATCCCATTTAAGTCAGAGTTGTGCTGATTATATCAATCATACCGGCCTTGTTTCTGTCACAATACCAAAAATCTTCCTTTTTACATAAGCATTCTGTTTCTTTGCTTTCACAATATGATTCACCTTTGTTTCATCGTCTCAGGTGCGTGTTATGTTTGTTATAACGACCGTCTTCGTAGCAATCGAACCCCAATGTCGCTTGTCCGTAATGCCTTTCGCTGAATCTACATAAGACTCGGCTATTGTGGTATATGAGTCGCCCTTCTCCATAGTCAACAATGCAGCAAAGTGCCACCATCATGCATCTGTTTAATGAATACAGTTCAGCACAGCCTCACACGATGTGTCTACAGCATACTCTCAAATTGCCTGAGCGATCTGAGGCTTATCTGCTGTACAAAGTATGTTCTTGGCTTCACAGAAGGCAGAAGGATGGGCGCTCAGTTTATAAGACAATACGACTGCAAGGGAAGGATCTCCAAATTTTGACACCACCAGGAAACGCTGGAACAGAAGAGCAGGACAAAAAGCACGGTCAGAAGCGATCTTAACAGCCAAGCTATTCCCAAGAGCTTTGGCTCTGTATTTTCTCGTTTATTTATAAGACAAGACCGACTTTCCTATGATATCTCTTATGATCGTTTTCACAACTGCGTCAATTGCATGAACATTTACAACTGACCCAGCCACTATCTCATTGACCATGTTTCTCAGAGTAGGTTCAGCTGTGTATGATGAGCAGGTTGTAATTTGTGTCTGCATTTTCTCTAGATCAGAAGAATCCCATTTGATGCACGCCTCAGTTGGGTCTTTGTGTTGTGGACTTGTAGTATAGGTCAGGTCTGTGAAATCCTGCATCGCACTGTTGTGCTCGGATGTTTCAGATAGGGTCCCAGGGAATTGCATTTCCTCGGTCATTCCACTGCCGCGAGTTAGACCACGTGTGCTCTATAAAACATCGTCAATTTTTGCTCAATGACAAAATCACGTCCTAGCCCAGCCCAGCACTGATGGCTCCTACGAACAACATGAAAACCAATACCGAACTTTTAATAAACGTCCCGGTGCGTTTCCTCTCGGTTGCTTATAAGCAGATTGCAGGTTATGTACCCAGCTGCAGCAAAGATGGATAGCAAATCGGGCACTGCCTGCTAATACATCAGCCAACATCCAGTAGGATATGCTTTAATCAACACCATTGAATTGTTAATCATAAGCTGATAAATCAACCATACTATGCTTGTCTTTGAGGTCTGGACAAGCTCATGTTTCTTCTTCTCTGTAGCCCTCTCGAGTTTGATCAAAATCGCATAATACGAGAGGCGCCCAGATTATATTTGAACAAAATGAATGACGCAATATAAGAACTGCAACAGTACCTTTTTTGAAGTAAGTGTTCAATATGAGATCCATGACATGCGTAAATAAGCCTACACCTTTTTGGCCACGATTCAAGAGTCTTGTTAATAATATTTTGGTCCAGTTTTCTCCACTCATCCTTAAGAGCTTTTTTAAGACCTACAGCTGAGTTAACGTTGCGCTTCTGTAGATTTAAGGATTCTCTATATACCAAAGTCCATTGGGGCAGCATCCGGAGACTTTGGCATCCATTCATCAGGGTCAATACAGTTCACTTTCTCCTTAAGAAACTGGAGGGTCTGTATAGATGTGTGACTTGAGGCACTGTCTTGATGGAACACCATTGACTTCCGACCTTCTGGAAACAGTTTCAGAACGTCATTTCGAAGAAACGCCATCAATACCTTATTGATATAGAAATTGCTATTCACTTTAGTTCCTTTGTTGATAAAGCGAATCTCGGTTTAACCTCTATAAAAGACACCAGCCCATGCCATGAAACCCTTGGCGAAAGAGTCCAGCTTAACGAACTTAAGTTTGTCGCTAACTGTTTCGCCTTTTCTCATGTAGCAAACTTTGCGTCGCCCATACGACCCACCTAAATAGAACATTGCCTCATCAGAAGTAGCAAAGTTCTTCCATCTTCCACCTCTTAACTTCATGTATAACTGTCATGATCTAGCCCTCCTCTTCTTAATTTGCGGCATGTTAAGCTGATGAACTTTGCATTTTTTTCGTAGTTTAGCTTCCAATATTTTTGTGATAATGTTATATACAGTTCCTTTAGAGATGCCTAACATAGACGACATCTCACGTTGGGTCGGTGGATTAACTTTGGCGATCATACTATTGATTTTTCTGATGACGTTCGGTGTGGTCAAATTTCGACGATATCTAAACTTTGGCATAGGAAAGCCAGCATTGATATTTTGGCGTTGATATCCAATATTATAACGAATATTCTTGATGGAGCCCAAGGAAATCGAATAGCCCATTGCTTTTAACTCATTTTGGCTACTCCTATATGTGTGTTTAGCCTTCAAAAGTCCCACAACTATCCCTTCCACTTCCTTTTTATCACTAATTTTTCCACGCACCATTCTTTAAATGACGAATATCAATATTATGATTGTACATGACAGAGTACAAGCAATTTGCACGGGATTTTCATGCGGTACTGTCTAAACATGTTTACATTTTTTGTTCAAATATAATGTGGGCGCCTCTCGTATGTAGCATCTGCTTGAGTCGTTTTGTCCATAAGAAGGGAACAGTACAAATCCTTGGCATGATCCAGCAGTATCTGAATTTCTGGATCTTCCTGGGTCATTTCGGTTGCAAGCTGGCTGTGTATGCACTTTTCAACAAGAAGATGGTCCCGTGACTCTGGACAGCATTTCGTGTCACAATGTGCACAATTGCATTTTCTCCATAGACAGCCTTAAGTATGTGTTTGAGCCCGTTTTCTTCCATGAGGGATCCTTTGCCCCCCCCCCCCCCCCAATTCTGAACAACCTTTTCAACTACTGTGTGGCGCATCAATGATGATTTTCGTTAGCCTTCCAAAACAAGGGTTGGGCAAACGTTCCAATGGTGTGAAGGTTGTGGTAAGGTTGCAAACTAAGGCTTATGTTGACAGAATGCACGCTTTGTCCCCATTGTACCTATTAATCATAGGCAAGAACTTGACTTACAACAACCCAGGGTACTGGCTTTTCTGATGCAAAACACGCGTCATTTCCTGCCAATTCAGTGTTGCCTGAAGCTGAAAAATATCGATCCTCTTGTCAAAATCCAGAAATCTCGGAAGTTCAAAACTATGGCGTTTCACATAACAAGCATCACGTAAAACGTAATAGACTTGTGGTCCTTCATATTGTGTCGTTGGACGCCATGTGAGATTTCTGTGTAACATAATACATTTAAACTATGTCTGATAATCTTAATGTGTTCTTTGCCCATCGAAACCTCGGTATAGACACCAAAATCATCAAATGTGAGTGGATAGTTACATAGTTATGATCATTAATGGGATTTGGTGGCCATCTTGGTGGCCATTTTGGACGCCATGTTGGATTTGTGTGTTTTATAATAAATTTAAAAAATGTATGATGATCTTAATGTGTTCTTTGTCCCTTGAAACCTATGTATAGCCCCCAAAAAATCAAATTTGAGTGGATGTTTACATAGTTATGACCATTAATAGGTTTTGGCGGCCATCTTGTCGGCCATCTTGGCGGCCATTTTAGTCGCGATGTTGGATTTGTGTGAACTATTGTAAACTTCAACATGTGTGATGATGTTTATGTGTTATTTGCTCCTTAAAACCTTAGTATAGACACCCAATTCATAATATTTGAGTGGACAGTTGCATAGTTATGATCATTAATATGTTTTGGTGGCCATCTTGGCGGCCATTCTTGACGCCATGTTGGATTTGTGTGTAATATAATAAACTTAAACAATGTTTGATGATCTTAATGTGTTCTTTGCCCCTTAAAACCTATGTATATCAACCAAAATAATCAAATTTGAGTGGATATTTGTATAGTTATGCTCATAAATAGGTTTTGGCGGCCATCTTGGCGGTCATCTTGTCGGCCATCTTGGCGACCATTTTAGAAGCGATGTTGGATTTGTGTGAACTATTGTAAACTTAATCATGTGTGATGATCTTTTTGTGTTATTTGCCCCTTAAAACCTAGGTATAGACACTAAATTCATAATATTTGAGTGGATAGTTACATAGTTATGATCATTAATATGTTATGGTGGCCACCTTGGCGGCTATTGTTGGCGCCATGTTGGATTTGTGTGTAATATAATCAACTTAAACAATGTCTGATGATCTTAGTGTGTTTTTTGTCCCTGGAAACCTGTGTAGCCACGAAAATAATCAAATTTTAGTGGATATTTACATAGTTATGATCATTAATAGGTTTTGGCGGCAATTTTTCAATGAAAAATCACATCGCCGTCATTTTGAAAGACATAATTTTCGTTTCCATGGGAACAAAATTGTTGTACTGTTTGCATTAACATAAAGTAAAGTTAATGTCCTTCAGTTTGATACAAAATTACCTTGAATACCTTGTATATATTGTGCCAAAAAGAGAAAATATGTGGTAACATCGATAATTTTTCTGTATTTTTTACCTTTGACCTTTGATATGACCTTGAACTTGACCTTCGAAGATGACCTGAATGCATCACATTTTGAGTAGTTCTTATATAAACAATTTTCACCAGTAGATTAATTTGTATCATTTTTATATCAAGACGTATCCCTATGCGTTGATTACTATTCAGTACAAACAGAAATGGCGGCCATCTTGGATATCTTAGGAGGCAGTCTACAGTTTTGAAGCCCTATTTGCGCATTGGCCCCGGTCAATTTCCTGAACTTAAGGTGTATGGCCTAAACAATATTGTTTTTTAACTCCAGGAGCTTAAATGTAAGTATTATTGGTCAATATTCTAGCAATTTTACTTGTTTTCAGTAATTCGAAACTAAGTGACCTGGAATTTAGTCAACAACAACAACATGCTGAGTGAGAAGTAAACACATGTACTTCCTGCTTGAAGCAGCCGACATTTGACAGATTTCAACGGTGGGTTTAAATAAGTTAACAGTGCAAAAAAAGTAAACGGTAATGACCCATTTTGTTTGGCTCAGTTTGAAAGCATTTGCTGTGCTGGTGCAAATCATGTTGTCCACTGCGTGTGTATTGTTACCCGGAAAGATATAAAAGTGTTTGCCGGGTTTATCTGAAAATGGGGGTTTTACGGGCAAGTTCCGAGGCCCCCGAAAAGGTCTATTTTACCCCAGATATCAATTTTAAGAGCATTTTCTGCATTGTTTTGTGCTTTATTTTCGAGCTGTTGATGACCTGCACTGAATATTGTCTGAATCTATTTTCAGGCTGTGACCGAATGCCTTGTTCTCAGGGTCTTTTGCAGACCAGTGATTGTTGTCCTGGGGGTTTTCAAGAAAAACTGTAGACTGCCCCCTTAGCTCGCCACCATTTATGCCAATTTAGGCCGGTGGCTAAGTAAACTTCAGGCTATCACGGTCATTTTGGTATATGACTCAGCTTGTTGCAATATGGTGTCCACGTTACCCCTTGAAATACTGGCCTTCTGAGCTTAAAGTCACCCTATCATTGGGTATACACGGTGCATGACAAGAACTAAATATTTAAATTGATTAATATTGGAATCATACGGGTTATTTTAATCCCTGCAAATAAACTTCTGAAGGTAAACAAATACCGGTAATCGTTTTTCTAGTTTTATGTCATCGAATTACAATTGATCGGGGTGTTTGAGGCTACTATAGTGTCTTGTGAAAGATCAATACACTTTATACACGGAGTAAAGTAAGTGCAAACTGAAATCAAGATACTGTTTGTCCCGCATAATGCGAAAATGGATCTTATGTCATATGCAATCCAGCGTAACTTCAGACCTGACCACACTTGCTGATTTAGAGCTTCCATGGCCGCATAATGATAAGTCCCATTTTCGCATGACGCGTATATTATGCCGATTCTGATACTTAACGTAATGGATATATCATCGTATATTTCACGGTGTGAATGTTCAATTTTTGCAATAAATGTCTTCTCTAAGCAATACAATGATGCGAAATAGGTATCATCTTGTAGTCAATAACGTAAGCTGGATGTTAGCGAATAAAGAAACAATTAAACGGGTGTGGTCACATAAAGAAGCTGTAGTTATTGTGGTAAAATGCCGTACACCAAATATGTGTTGTAAACAAGTTATATTCATTATTATTTTTTAAACCATTGTGCAACGTTAGTCTAAATTATCTCAATCACATGCATGTACCTACGCAGACAGAAAATGACCCACTTTAAAGCACGTAACGTTACTCGACGTAACGTGAGTTAAAAAGTCACGTACACTCCCAAAAGATGCTCCCATTCACGGTCACGTGTGCTTTGATGCACGGTCATGCGTAGTTTACTTGATAGATGCGAAAATACGGACGCTGCCTACAGTAATTAATACAGATCATTCGTATCATGTTTAGGGCCACGGTAGACTTTCATTGATATTTTGACACTTAAACGAATCTGCTGAAACTTTATAAAATGTAAATTAAGGTTTATGTTCTTAGAAAGGCCAACATTGGTTCGACTGTAAACCAGGAACAACTTTGAAGTAATTGATCATGCTACTTATAAAATTACGACGCCTTTGATGTTTAACGGAAAAAACCTACTGCGTTATGCTTTCCACGTATGTTGAACAAGAGCGGAACACCCGCTTTAATAACATGGCGAATAGTTAGCTAACTGCAAGTATGTATCGAACCATCGAAATTACATATAATTAATCATTTTGGTAAATGTATTACGTACGGGTTACCCCGAGAGTTCAACGGTTGTATACAACTAAAATAGAAATTATGTAGTACACTGTAATTTTAAGAACACATGAAGATTACTTAAACCACAATCCCATAAGTGATATTCGATCCGGTTATACTGCATAATCACTGTTTTCTGAAAAGCATTCGCACCAATAGGCACACCCATTATACTTTAGGGTTTACCGTTTTCGTTAATCAGCGTATATATAGAACATATGTTTTCCCATCAAATTCCAATAAAATTAAGATCACTTTTATCACATGACACTATTACTAACGTCCATATGGTTTTTATCACGTTCTTTTCGAATATTTCATGTTTCAGAAGGTTATCAGTAACATTATTGCGGGCGACTGATTAAAATATATATTAAATAAACAGAGAAAAAGCAGATGACTGTCCCTCCATTACCCCATTTGTCTCCATCAGCTCTATGTCGCTCGAATCAGCACATGCATTTCCAAGACGTAACTTTCCTCTCACTGTGGATATGTCGCTAAAAGAGACATCCATACAACACTAATACCTTTTAAGCGACCAGCATCATCTTGGACCAGCGTGTGAGGACTTCAGAAGACGCACCTCAATAGCAACCATTATTTGGAATATAAATGTGCCGTGCTCTGTGGAAAAGGGGTTTAATACATGTGCGTAAAGTGTAGTCCCAGATTAGCCTGTGCATTCCGCACATGCTAATCAGGAACGGCACTTTTCGCCTAAACTTGATTTTTGTTAAGGAGAGACTTTCTTGAAACAAAAATATCATCGAATTGGAAAAAGTCGTCGCTGATTTCCTGTGCGGACTGCATAAACTTATATGGGACGACACTTTACGCACATGCATTAAACCCCCTTTTCTCAGAGCACGGCTCAAATGTATTCAAAGCGTGCCATGCAGCTCCAACTATCTACATATTAAGCATATTGTCTTAAATAAGATTCCCGGGCAATAATGTTTTAAATATGCTTTATCTTTCAATAATGTATAATATGAATTACCTATCTTTGTAAAATCCATGCGGGGTATGACATGCGAAGGGAAACAACTCGAAGTTTGCAATTGAATACTCGTATTGAATGTACTTTGTTACGCTGCGTGTACTTGATCGATTATATTAGGCGCAATGAAGTGCATGTGTCCTTACCAAACACATTTGACATCAAGCAGCACATGTTTATTATATTTATTTCAGTCATGTTTATGCATACCATATATCTGACCACTTGAAAAGAGCAAAACGAACGAACAGACGAACTTACGTACGAACGAGAGAATACAGGCACGACCGACCGACCGACCGACCGAACGAACAAATAAAGACATATAACTTAATTACATGCTCAAAAATTGTAGGTAATGCGAGTTTTTTTATTTTCCGAAACTCGTACCCGACACGAACTCGACGATGCGATATTTTGCGAGTTGTTAAACACTTACCGATATACCCCGATATAAATGATAACACACTGCTGATTGCGACATGCTTCGCTCGTTTTGTCGCCGATAGTGATACATGAGTCTTCAAATAAATTATATTGATCATACATGAACTTCTTCGCACATTGCAGTGGCCTGTCTATTTCCCGACATTGCGGATGACGGAGATTTTTTTTATTGGTCTGTGCTTATTGTCTGGCTTTCATTCATTTTTCTTCAAGACTTTTCATTCATTTTTCTTCAAGCCATTCTGCATATACACGTAAAAACGTTTATTTCTCACAATCTTTAAGACCAAACTTTTACTGTTATTAAAATGTCTGTATAGTGTCGAGTGATGAAAACAATAGCAGTTGAAAATTGGAATGCGAGGTAGTCTGTTTAAAACTTTATATTTATATGACGTGTACGTTGAAAGCGCCATAAATAGGTCAATATACATATAAAAAGTTTACCGAAATCGGACCTCCGAATTTTTTTTTCAAGATGGCCGCCAAAACCTATTTGCATGTATTATCAAAACTCTGTAACTATCCACTCAAATTAGATGTTTTGGGTGTCTATACCCAGGTTTCGGGGACCAAAGAACACTTTAAGATCATCAGACATAGTTTAAGTTTATTATGAAACACATAAATCCAACATGGCCTCCAAAAATAGCCAACGCCACAATGAGGATCACAAGTCCATCACGCTTGACTCAAAGGGTGATGATTTTTATGTAAAACGTCATAGTTTTTGAGACAAAGACCACTTTGATTGAATTCTTGATATCACTTAGCAGTTGATTCATCATAAAATCCAATTTCTGATATTCAGCTGTCCACTATCACCTGATACACATTCTGTATCCTCGCCGATTAAGGTTGTGGGGCTATGGACGGGATCATTTCACTGTTGCTTAAACAATATCAACGTCTGCATCCGCCGGTGACACAAGGACAAACCATCCTCCTTTAGTCAGAGCTGTTCTGATCAGAGCAATCATGCCTGCTTTGTTTTTGTCACGAGAAAAGCGTCCTAATATTTGCATGATCAATCTGCTCTTTGTTGAAACTCATACTCGGATTCACGCTTTTGTCCTCGTCTCTGGTCTGTGATATCTTTGATATAAGGACCGTCTTCGTAAGCATCGAATACCGCTGTTGCTTGTCCGTGAAATCTGCATAATACTCGGCTATTGCGTTGTGTGTGTCGCCCTTTTTTCATGGTAAACGATGAAGCAAAGAGCCACCATTAAGCACATAACAATCTGATTCAGGAATACAGTTCAACACAGCCTCACTTGATACGTTTATAACTGGATCTCTCATTGACTGAATTATCTGAGGCTTGTCTGCTTTACGAAGTATGTTTTTGGCTTCAAAGAGGACAGGAGGATGGAGACTTAGTTCATACGACAATATGTCTTTAAGGGAAAGATCGCCAGACTTTGACACTACCAGGACACGCTGAAACAGAAGGGCAGGATAAATATCACGGCCTTTAGCATTCTTAACAGCGGAGCTATTCCTAAGATTTTGTTATCTGTCTTTTTTTTTTAATTTATAAATCAAAGGTCGACTTTCCTTTGATATCTCTTATGATCTTGTTCCCAACCTCCTGAAATGAATGAACATTAACATCTGATCCAGCCACTTTCCAATTGACAATGCTTTTCAATACGTCCAACCATCCAAACAAATAGTTCAGAGATAGAGGTCAATGATTGTGATTATTTAATTCTCCCCAAAACGTCTGACATATAAAATGAAACATTTGATATTGTGTTGCATTTGATGGTTCAGTTATCATTTCAGACTATATGATGGCATACGACATTTTTCACATATATTTTTGGTTACACATCATCGAAGCAATTATTTCTTAATTTTTTTAATGAAGCATATTTGTGTGAATTATTATGTATATTAAAATATTTTCAGTAATGTGTTTCACATAATTTGTATGATCATAATCCGTCTTTTGTCAGTCGGAAGTGTTAATTTGTATTACGTATTACCGTATTCCATTTTCATGGAAGTTTTACTTGCTGTTCAGCGTTAATTATACTACAGTGAACTATTTGTGAAGAAAAAACGTACGGCATTTATTGATGCCAATGATGAATGATGGGTTGAATGATGTAGGAATCCTACATTACAGATATTCACTCCGTTTTGCCTCCTTGTGTGAAGACGTTTTGTTTGCATCCTTCGAAAAAAGACAGATGCCGCCTAACAAGTTGTCGTTTGTAACATACCGTCAACACGCACATCACTGGTTGAAATATTGCTGAGGTACATAGTTCTAGTTTATAGCGGATGACATCGTGACCCTAAAATATCATCTTTCTAACAGCCATGTACTATAGTCGTCTTGCGATTGCTCACATTCGAACCTCATCACGTTGCACAACATTTTGTATAACACACTATCACAAACATTTGAAGCATGCACGGGTTATAGTATAACGCACGTGATCAGCAATGCCGTGCTATGTGGTATTGCGTAGTAGGTGTATATTGAAAAATAGGTCATCTAATATTACGGGCGAAATTAAACACGCAACGTTTTGATAATAAAACCCAGTCACACTCCTGTTGTATAGCTTTGAAGGAGTTGCATTACTAACACGAATCGAAAACGAGGCTGACGATGTGGAAGCAGGACTCGCCTAAAGAGACTTTATAATGGGTCGCGTAACTTACTTTATTGTAATACGAAGAGCCTTAACAATATTTATGTCATTTTTTTTTTCGAACTGTATTAACTTTAACAACAGCAAGATATGTTATATAATTGATTCAAATTTCTCCATAGTAATTATCTCGTGTCTAAGTTCCACATAGTATGCGAATTTCAAAGGGAATCCGGGACATTTAATAAAATAATTAAACAATGATATAAATTTCTGTTTATAACCACACTGTTGACGTTAACAGAGTTGAAGCGTCTACGTTATTTTTGTCGATATGATTAATTGCTTTGATACTGTTAATGTAAATGCTTTATATTTAAAATGTTTAAATGTGGATTTCAATGCAAAATGTTAAGAACTGTGCGAGATATCAAAATGTTAAGTACTGTGCGAGATATCAAAATGTTAAGTACTGTGCGAGATATCAAAATGTTAAGTACTGTGCGAGATATCAAAATGTTAAGTACTGTGCGAGATATCAAAATGTTAAGTCATGTGTAAAATAAGTATCTTCATTTTCAGAATACTTTAGCTATGCATGTTGGCTAACACCAAGGAGAAGTTATGTCTCCTTTGTTATTTCCTATCTTTTTAGAAGATCTTGAGTTGTTTTAAAAAATAATATTGATTCAGGTTTGCAACTTGATGATTTAATTGTATTACTTTTTGCAGACGACGTGGTCATTGAACTGAAAGTTAAATCTGATAAATATAATGTTTTTCTAAAAAGAAGCCGATTATTGCCAAATGAAAAATAGAACATACAATGGCCATCCTATAGAAACTGTAAATTAGGTGTTGTATTTAATTACGCAGGTAGTTTTAATTTAATCAAGAACATTTAATTGGCAAAGCTCTTGAAGCTATGGATACTTTGTTTTGTAAATATCAAGTTTTGGATTTATAGACACAAGTTCTTTGTCAACTATTTGATGCATGTGTTGGGTCTATTGTAAGTTATTCAGAATAAGTTTGGAGTTTAACGAAATCTAAGGGATAAGAAAGGATACATCTCAAGTTCTGTAAGAAGCTTTTAAGAGGTAAATAGAGGTAATACCTGTATTGCATGTGTTTTTGGTGAGTAAGGAAGATATCCTCTCTTTATACAGAGATACATACGAATCGTTCCCTATGATATGTTCATGATATTAATGTTAATTTTTTAAAAACCATTCCAAAATCCAGAATTATAGATTAATATAAACAAAGTTGGCACCGTACACTAGAAGATGGTTCAATGTTTGACTTTTATAGAACATTAAAGTCAAATCTTGAATATGAGTTTTACATAGAGTTACTTGCGAAAAAAAAGATTTTTTTTATGCCGATTAAGATTAGCGGTTCACCCACCCCCCTTCGTATACAGACTGGCAGATATGATGGAAACACTATTGTTAGACAAGAAAGATTGTCGGGCATCAGATCGAATTTGTTAAATCATACTATTTAATTTACCAACTGTTCACACTCTGTACTTCAATATACGTTTGTTTTGTATATATTTATGTTTGTTTTGACATTTGTTTTTGTGCGTATACATGTTGACATATATCAATACCAAACACATTTTGCGTTAACGATGTTAATTGTGTAAGTTAAATAAATTCTGTCTGTCTGTGTGTCTGTCTGTGTGTCTGTCTGTGTGTCTGTCTGTGTGTCTGTCTGTGTGTCTGTCTGTGTGTCTGTGTGTCTGTCTCTCTGTCTTTCTGTCTGTCTGTCTGTCTGTCTGTCTGTCTGTCCGTCCGTCCGTCCGTCGGCTTGAGCGCCCGCCCGCCCGTGCGTCCGTACCGCCCGCCCGCCCGCCCGTGCGTCCGTCCCGCCCGCCCGCCCGTGCGTCCATCCGTCTTATTAAGAGTCGTTTAAAGCTATAAACGTTTTGAATTAAAACGGATTCTTTATCATTTGTAAATGTGTATTGGATGAGTGAGAGGCAGTATGAGCCTTTCTAGTGAATTCTAGTTTCAAGACATAGCTACTATGGCGTTATTTAAATCAATCTGAAAAACTGTTATCGGAAGGCATTCCCATGTTGCAGACATAGTATGACTTTTAAGTTCTTATAATCATGTAACATATTGCATTTCTCTGCGTGGTAATCTTTAATCATTATATGGAAACGAACCTAGTCTACCTACCGGTAGTTCATTGATTATCTCATCGTAAGAAGCTCATTTAAAATGTACTTTATTTGTACTTGATATGTTAAAACGAATATTGAAAACATATTGTTTTGATTGTTTATCACAATTAAACAGTGAAACTTTCAACATACCAAACTATAACCATAATTTTAACTATTACTATTACTACATGTAAAATATAATTATAATTGAGATCCAATTGAATACAATACTGGAAGGATGAATACAGTTGACATTGACATATTGACATTGATCTACACTCCATATCATCTTCATATCAATAAACAAGGATTTACTTCAAACATATGAGCTCTGATTGCTGCCTAAATAACGTCATTAAACCGATGTGTTATGGCATATTCTTACTCGTCTGCATATAATTTGCAAGTATTTTTCTTGAGTATGTGTCCATTCTTTACTGATAGGTCGTAGGCTATTTTGATGAAACTGACACTGATCAATTACTGTAAAATGGTTCATGATATTTAAATACATATCAATAAATATTCAATATTCAAAGCAAAAAAGTGCTAGTAATATCCATTACATATGCACAAAGTGACTTTTAAAGGAACCTTTTCACAGACTTTGGCATGTAATGAAGTTTGTCATTAAATGCTTTATATTGACAGATGTAAACATGGGATGTAGAGGGCTCAATTTAAAAAACAAGAATTAAATTAAAAAAAGAAAAAAAGTAGCCCTCAACTGATCTCGAACCACTGACCTCTGGAGTAAAAGTCTATTGTTAAGACCACTCGGCCATCTTTGCTCATACAATGAGCGGTGTATTTTATACTATATATCAGCAATCTTCGTAGTATCACAAAATATAACGACAACAACAGACCTCTCCAAATTATTTAATCGTTTAGCGTTGCAATGCTTTATAATTTTCAGGTTTTTAAGTCGTCAAAGTATGCATAAAATGGATATTTTAGAGCATGCTTAATGTTCAGTATTACTGTTTCCTCACATATATCATAACTACAACGAAAATCTGAAATATTTTTTTAAAAAAATTGTCATTTTACCAAAACGTGAAAATGCCCCTTTAAGCTTTAAGCATCATCAGACGAGGAACATAATTACAGCGCGAGATCCTTTATTTATGACAAGGAGTCATGCCAAATAGTCACACTAGAAACAAATAAATTATACAAGACATAGCGAATATTATATAATGTTGCTGTTTAAATGTGGCGTATAGCACGAGTTGACTATGCAACGCAATTTCCACGCAGAGTTGTCGTTCCTTGCTCTCAATACAATCTCTGCCATCACAAGAAACTCCGACCATATTTGGTAGGATTTTATTTTATTGGTTTAAGTATAATATTATGAAAAGATGTATCATTTTCTTTTACATTTTGGAAAAAGTATATAAGTTTGGGTCCATAATAAAAAATACCTAAATTAAAAAAGAGTAAAAATAACAACGGTGAAATTATTGAACCACGTTGCTAGGCTATCATCACGTGGTTGTTTTTTTCTTTTTCATATCACATGGCACACATTTTTTCTAACGTGCATTCAGCTTAGATGGCTCTTTAAGAAAATGCATTGTTTAGGTTAAAGGGAGGTTAATTTGTATATTTTGACATAAACCTAAGTCTATATCGTACTTTGAAGGTTTGTGTTTGAATTGCTTGTGCTCGTAATTAGACGGCACAAACGCATTACGGTCCCAGTCATTTCGATCGAAATCCACGGCGCATCAATTGTTATCCAACATGGCGCTATAATTTTTTTCTGAGCTCAATAACTACGTATAATTGAGAAAATAGTACGGGTATAAACGATCATAAAAGTAACTTATATGAAACAAGAATAATTTTTTAATTTCGTTTGCTTTCAACTCCGCAAGCGCTCGTGAAGATCTTTATTTTCTTTTTTAACTGAGGGCATAATTTACGGTATTACCTCGAAAGCAAACTTATGTCCGCTGATGTTTTCTATAAAATAATATTTTTTGCATTTGCAGAATAACTAAATGACACAACCCCCTAATACAGTATTATATGGTGTGAAAAAGTCCATAAAAATCATCCGGAATATCGCGTAAATCTATATGCAATCTATAGGCAAAGAAGCCATTTTGGTGTTAGCTTGTCTAGGTTTGCTAACCGCTAAGCCACGTGATAAAGTGGGCGGAGCGATCACCGTCCAGGCGAGATGTCAATTTATTGTATATATGAGCCGCATTTTGCGAAAATAGGCCTTCGTGTAGCTCCAGATATACCTTGGCGTCCGTATACTCTTTTTATGAGTGATAGAAGTGCTGGTAGTTATACAATCAGGCAAATACAGTTGAAGTAAGTTGTGCCTACAGACAAAAATATTATTCCTGCAATTTAGCTCGAGTAAAATTTTCTGACAGTTTAGCTATTATAATTAAGCCTATATCCTGTGATGTGGCTAATATAGTGTTAAATCGCTTAGAGGCGCGTTTTTAACTACACGTTCGACGCATTATTAATTATTCTTAAAATAGCAAATTATATATATATTGATAGGAGTAATTAAGGGTGTCATTTGTACAACTTCTACTTTTAAATTTTTGTCAGAATGTCCGCTAGTAAATAAGAATAGGGTTTGACATTTTAAATATCACGACAGTGTTATTGTTTAACATATCATGACGACGGTATTGTTCGGCGTTCATATCTGGTTTAAATGACAATATTCTGTATGTATTATAATAATACATGACATTTCTAATCCATGTTCAGCATGGTGGCTTGTTATAACAGTGAGTATATACAATCGTTAAAGGAGCTTTCAGTCCGCGTGAGAGGCATTTTAGTAACTATAGAAACAGAGTAACGACCAACACGATATATCTAGCAGACGATGACCATTCAAGTCCTATCAGCCCGAAAGTATTGGTTTAAAACGGTAACATACGTACATTCAACTTTAAAGGTAATATATTCAAACATAGGTTTGTAAAAAAACAACGTGTTAAACAAAAAAGCATATTTTTAAACATATTAAAACATGTGTAAACGTTGTTTTTAAGGTCGTTTGGCTTAAAATGTACGTTCTACCAAATCTTATGCAACATGAATCAAATTAAAAGATCGCGTGCATCAGAGAGATTTGCTCTGTTACGAAACGTTATCGACGCCTTCTTCTACCTGCATTAAACATCATGCTAATCTGGGACGACACTAATCACACACTTTACGCACTTGCATTTTACTTTCTTTTCACAGAGCATGGCTACTTGGTATTTATAGATCTTTGTATGTAGGGCATATTGAGTTTCATACGCATGTCAGATTTCTTAACATTATCACTGCCTCTGACACCTACTATCTTGATTGGTTTGTCTTAACATGTAAACATTTAGGAAATTGCATACATAGTATTTAATTACAAAAAATTGTGTATAGCATCGAGAAGTGTATGTAAAATGTTTTAGCTCGACATGAACATCAGTCACGAATAAACAAAATGTCCATACATAATAGGATCACTATATGGACACATATCTGAATATTACACAATCTACATCTGCTTGGTTTGTGATTAAGTTCTATTCATGCGTGGTGTAAAGAACATCACTAGCTTCCCGATACATAAAATATTCTTTAAAAAAACAGTCCACGTAATTGTTTTTATTGTTTTGCTATTCTGCTGAAGCTCATTTAATATTCTGTTATCTCGCCATTCTGATAATTTCACATATGCCTTTCTTTTATACCTAATGATAAAATATGACACTTCTGCAGAGAAATAACAGCAGTGAAAATAAACCAATTGTTATGTTCAACGGTGAAAATAACAAATTTTCGGAACTACTTTTTCTTTTTTAACATTTTATAAACTAATTAAACATTTATTTTTTATGATCACGAGTGAATTAAAATCGATATTCCATCGAATCCAACAATTTTTTCTTTTTTTTTTCAGCGAAGGGAAACAGCTGTTAATTATTTTCTCGAAAAAGGGGCATAACAGAAACAGAAAATGTGTTCATGTCAGTGTAATATCGTTTGTTATTTTACTCGTGATAATAGAACAATAAATATTTCTTCTCGTGGCTGCGTCACTCGTGAACATATATTTTCTATGATAGCTCGTGAAATAACAAACGATCTAACACTGACATGAACAAATATCCCCGTTATCGTTCATAATATCACCACAGCAATTTATAGATATATTAAACTTTGTAGGTCAAGAATACACAACGGTATTCCTTCTTAACGTTCAAAGTCATAACATTAATCTGAGATATTTATTCTAATTTACATAATTATTTATAAGTTTCAAAACCGATGTAATATTTGAACCAACAAGACTTTCTAATTAATACAGCATGAACTTTTTGTTAACTTTAAAACGTATTTAAACAAATACTGCTGTAAACAATTCGTGCTTATGGAGTTACTATTTAAAGCGGAAGTTATTGACTTTTCTTTCGAAAACAGCTGGTTCCGATTTAGCTTAAAAACACTCGAGCGATCACTTGTGAAATGGAATTCTTGCGTTCGTATATAAACAATACCAACAATACATGTACAAATTGAACTCATGTTATAGTAGTTTTACGCAGTTTAACCCATTTATGCCTAGCGTCTAGAAAAAAAGGCCTTGGCAAACAGCGTAGATCCAGATGAGACGCCGCATGATGCGGCGTCTCATTCGAGTCTGCGCTGTTTGCTTAAAGGAATTTCTGTAAGAAATATTCATATAGAAATAAATATACTTGACATCCCTAATTTTGGAAATAAATTGATCCAATTAAGAAGGATGAGAGAGTCCACTAGGTATAAATGGGTTAAATCGGAACATTAATCCGTTCAGTAGAGGTCATACTGGCAGCAAGTTCAGCCGTATTGTTATATTAAATATAGGAACAAGACATTCAGCATTTTATATTGCGACACAAGTAATATTAATATAATGCGTGATAATTAACTCTTCTCGAAACAACAAGTATTGTCATTTTATCATTGGACTATCGAAAAATAAAGTGACAAATTGAATATTAATAATACACTTATTTTAAAAATTATCGTGGAAAAGCGTAACACAAACATTACAAATAATTTACTGATAGCGGAATTCAATAATAATTATTTTATCATAACGCAGCTTTGGTAGTTGTAGGCCTACATGAGATATTGCTTCGTGATCGAATCATTGATGACAGTTGGACCATACAAGAGAATTAAACACAATAATGTACGTATATAATAACCAATTGCATAACTAATGGATTGCATAATTAACAACTAATTTTCATTCGGCTAGTGTCTGATTCGACGTTACGGGGGTAGCTCGCTTGCTAATCTTCGTTTACTTTGTTTAAAACGTGAAATCACTTATGGAAAAATATACAAAACAAATTATATACGCTTCTTAACAAATCAATGACCATTTGTGATAGAAGTTATGAAAGGAGCTTTTTACATGTACACTGCATTAGCGTTACTCTATCTATCTATATATACTTCTAACTCCCCTTTCAGGTATTATCGACAGGTCGATTTGCCATGCTACAGATGCAAATTATGCAAATGCAAATTTTTGTGGATTTCGATCACGTGATGATGATTTGGGGGCTGTCGACGGTATATCAAATGACCCTCTTTTATTATTAATGACGGCCTATTTTGCATAACTCATTAATAATTATGACATCAATGATGTACCATGTTCCATCATACTCTTCCAGTCCTTTACAGACTTAAGCCATTACGCCTAGTGGACTCTTCCATTCTTCTAAATTGGATCAATTTATTTCCAAAATTAGTGATGTCTAGTATATTTATTTCTATATTTAGAATATTTCTTTTAGAAATTCCTTTAATCAAACAGCGCAGACCCTGTTGCGACGCCGCATCATGCGGCGTCTCATCTGGGTCTACGCTGTTTGCCGAGGCCTTTTTTTCTTGACGCTAGGCATAAATGGGTCAAATACGTAACATTTGTGACCAGCATCAACAACAACGTCAATAATATCACGTAGACACGTAAACTAACACTGGTATTGCTTTTGTTGTGTTGTCAAGTTGCAGAGTAATTTCTTAGAAGAAATGTTTGTTAGCACTTTTATCACATTTAATTATCGAACTCGAATAACAGACGGAAATCGAATGTTGTTCAGCTATATTGTGAAATTTTGCCCTTAAAAAAGAGTGTTGTTTTGTAGTTTCTGTATGATTCCCCTCTTCATTTCCGCTTTTTCGTAATAGTTTTTTAAAAGTTATTTTATGTGAATCCACATCTGAATACAGGTCCGACAATCCATTTCATGTTTAAAATATAAGTTGCAAATACGTTTTTATGTTTATTAATGTATTACGTATGTCTTGTTTATAGTTTGTAATATCTCACTGAAGATGTGATTTCCGATAAATCACACATCGAAATATGTAATATGTTCATACGCATATTTGTTAAATACATACACTCGTGTAATGGTTCATATTTAAATCCTTCATTGTTTTTACAGATCTTCTTTCCTATGATTATATGCTCTAGTTTTGTGAAATACGTTGGTATTTGTTACATGAACAAGTATTTATTTTATGTATATCTGTACTCGTATACTATTAGAAAAAAAGAAAATTGATAAGTCCATGCTGTTTAACATTTACACGCATGCATTGTCGGAGATGTTTGCAAAGCTGTCAACTTGAAGTCATGTATAATAGATCCAAATTTAGTTCACATTTATGAAAGTCTACCCATAATTGGAACTATAGGCAGAAAATATTATTATAAATGTTTAGATTACCTACCGGGCGTATATTTTTACCTGTATGAATCAATTGCTTTACATTTACAATTATTTTCAAACAATAAAAAAAGATACAAATAAGCTGGAAATTAACTTAGTTTCAGAACGGATATAATTATAAAACCTCACAGTTCAATGAAAATGATCTACAGTGCATCAGAATGTGCATAAATTAGCTGTAATAGTGAGCTTTTAAGTTCATAAATGAACTGCACGCATGTCATATCTCGACATCTTTGTACAGCACCATGTCATATCATTTTTTCATCAACATGTTGAATGTAAATTTGAATTTTTCCACCAATACGATTTTTTTTAAGAAACCCTGGCGGATATGTTACTCGGGGACATTAGTTAATATAATTGTAGGTGCAAAAATTTGTTCACTGGCATATCTTTAAAGAAATTTGTAAATAAAGTGCTAAATATGGGACAGATCCTCTGCATCGTCGACTTTAAATAGCCATATTTCAATATATCCTGAATATTAATAACCAGGATTTTTCTAACAAACATGGTAATACCTCCTTTACATACACCAAAATATATTTTAATTAAAAAATGCCTTTAAACAATTATAGAACTGGATTTATTTACCCTACCGAAATTCATCGAAATCTATCGGCAACTTCTCCTAGCACATCCAACTTCTCACAGCATATCGGGTTTCCGGGGTTGTCTTTGCAAATGTTTTATTTGTAAAGTGCATGGCGTTTACGTTTCAACAGTTGTTATTATTTATAATAACTTGATAGGTTCAATTTAAAACCTAAATGTGGATACCAAATTCATCCATGTTTAAAAGTAATACATTACAAACCATATGAACTAAACAAGATGTTTTTTTTGTATTTGTACAGGAACACAAAGAGCAATAGTGACACGTTAAACACTAGAAAGGCGCACCACATATTCAGAGCAAACCTGGTTAACCCATTTAAGCCTAGTGGACTCTCCCATCCTTCTAAAATGGATCAATTTGTTTCCAAAATTATGGATTACTAGCATAATTGTTTCTATATTTAGAACATTTCTAAAGGAATAAAGTACAGTAACTATACTAATTGTTATTATTATTATTATTATTATACTACTACTACTACTACTACTTCTACTACTACTACTACTACTACTACTACTACTACTACTACTACTACTACTACTACTACTACTACTACTACTACTACTACTAATAATATTATTATTATAAGTATTATTATTATTATTATTATTATTATTATTTTTATTATTATAAAATACAGTTATAGTTTTGATAATAAGAAAGTAATTAAGAAACTCTGTGACATTTTAAACGAACTTCTGGGAAAAGGAAACGTTATTTCTATTTGAAAAGTTCACAGAAAAAGACGTCACGAAATATCTATTTATTTCATTATAGCTGCTTACGAAATTATAGGAAAACGAGGCGCGTATGCATTACATAGAGGGTATTTGTTGGATTCGAAGGAATATCGAATTTAATTCACGAGTGATCATAGAAAATACATTACAATAGATATGCAATTATATGTACAATGAACTGAAAGACAACAAAAAGATACATGTATTCAATGTTTATTCCCAAAATCTAAAAGTAGAAATTCTAAAATAATGACCAAAAATATATTTGTGTAGTAAAATGTGAAACAAAAGTAATATGACAGCTAGGAAGAATATAACGGCACACAATTAATATTCTATTTGCAATGAAGACATTTTAAACATAACTAACAAAGAATTGCAAATTGAACAGTCAACAGTACTAAGTGCATATTTTCTGTAAATAAATATATGGTTATTACAAGTCATGTATTTTCTAAATATGTGATACTAGAAATTCTATGATAATATGCCAAACACTGACACAGTTAAGTGCGCTATAGTCAACATGACAGATCTATAAATATATTTCTTCAACAAAAAATATTGTTGGTTGCGTGCCAAATATATCCACTGGGAGATTTACACGCTGGCGGTTTAACAAACATTTATTAAAAAAGTACAAAATGGCAATTTAAAACAAATTTGAAGAAACTCCTAAATTTGATTATAAGATAGTTTCGATCGATTTTTTGAATAGAGGCGAAGATAACCCAATTTTTTACGTAAAATAAGACTGTATATACCCGCCCCGGTATAAAACACACGATGCATCGTTTCCGTATTTCGTGTTAAACATATCACCCATTAAAAGCTTGGGGCAATAATTCTAAGCAATCTGTCGAAAGATAAAAAGCCACTCGTTTTCCGTCCAAAAGGTTACCAAAAATCGACGGCCGTCCGGATGTACGTCTACGTCACCTTGCTCCGATCGAAGTAAATGACTTCACCACGTGATCCATCGGCGTTCAGGCGGAAAATGCTGTGCGATGCATCGCAACAGACCAGTATGCAGCCACTTCCGTCTATAGCCGACCCTCTGGGAAACTGCATTCGTTTGTGCTGAAACCGCAACATTTCTTTCAAGAAGTTTCCGGACCATCTGCAACCGACGAAGAAGTTACCGTCACCGAAATACACCTTGTCATGACGACCGTCTGTCATGAGCAGTCCGCCTCGATCCCTCTTTTCCCGTTTGTGCATGCCAAGATTATCCCCGATTTTAGATAGAACGACGGCGTTATCTGGCGTAGACGCAATGAAGACGTGTTCGGTCTCTGATACGGACGTGTAATACGATAGGCGGCTTGCGAGCGACGCTCCTTTCTTCAAATGCAGCTCACATTTAACAGCGATCGAATGGTCGGTGCAGGTGAAGGTCACAACGAGCATTCGGTCACTTGCGGGACACCGATTAACGTCGGAAGTCTGCGAAAGCGCGGAATCGACATGTAATGCATTTCTGGCGCCTTTCTTTGCGAACGACTTGACGTCATAACCGGAAGCTACCGTTTCTGTAAACACTGGTACTCTTCCGGAAGAATCGTCAGCAGGTTCACCTCTTCGTACGTCTCTTGGTCAATGTCAGTGACGATGAGGACCGAGTTGTTCCGGTCAACTAGGGCTGCCCGACCGTCGGATAGGAATACGGCGAACTAATGTCTTTATTCTGTGACACAATCGAACACAAGAATTGCTGACGTCTTTGGAAATGTTTTATGTTTCAACAGTTGTTATTATTTATAATAACTTGATAGGTTCAATTTAAAACCTAAATGTGGATACCAAATTCAGCCATATTTAAAAGTAATATATTACAAACCATATGAACTAAACAAGATGTTTTTGTATTTGTACAGGAACACAAAGAGCAATAGTAACACGTTAATGGGTAAATGTCTTATGATAACCTATTATTATCGGTCGAAATTGATATCGGCCAAGGAAAGCCAATGTATACAGCCAAGTTTTTGCATACACTTATAAGATTATTCCACACTTGTGATCAACTCGACTTTTACTGACAAATATCGACTGAACGATACCTATACATGTTTTAAATATTCCGTTACTGTTTATAAACAAGAACCTCCGTATTCACTTGAACGTTGTTACTATCTAACGTCATGTACAGATAACCTAAGACATCAGAAAGAATTGAGCTGCGTTCTGAGAAAACTGGACATAATGCATGTGCGTAAAGGGACGACACTTTCCGCCTCAACTTGATTTTCTGTAAGGAGGGACTTCCTTTAAACTACAAATACCATAAAAGTGGAAAGTGTCCTCCCTGATTAGCCTGTGTGGACTACGCAGGCTAATCTGGGATGACACTTTACGCACATGCATTAAGCCCAGTTTTCTCGCAATAAGACTCAATTAATAATCGCTTGGCATTTGTTGGAAATACTTATAACATAAACAGTCTCGTTGGGACAAAATGCTCAATCGTTAGCTGCTTGTAAGGTTTTTAAATTATCGTTTACATTGGATTTTTATTTCTAATATGCTACAAAAATATTGCGAAACGTAACTTATAAACAATTGTATCGAATTATGCTCTTGGCTCTTGTTACTACTCATATCTTGAATAACTTTCCGTATCATAAGAAGCTACTCGTATCTTAAGTAGCTTCTCGTATCTTAAGTAACTACTCGTTTATTAATTGAAAACTCGTATCTTAAGTTATGTCTCGTAAATAACCTTATGTTACAGTTTAAGAAACAAGATGATGAGTGTTTCTGTTCAAAAGTATTACGTAAAAATCACATCAACAATCAATTCCATTGCTAGCAAACCTAGTTTAGTACATGAGCCATTTAGTGGATGAGTCGATATGCGTATCACCAGAGCCAATGACTGTAAGGTTGCAGACAATGTCGTTGATGTACATGTACATCAGATGGTCGGAGCCTTGTGTGTGATTACATGGCTTTGAAAAAAATTGTCTAACTATGAGTTACAACATGAAAGACTCAGAAAAACGTTCCATAAACGCATACATCATTTATAAATTAAGGTGCATGTGCATAAAGTGTCGTCACAGATTAGCCTGTGCAGTACGCACATGCTAATCATGGGCGACACTTTACGCTTGTCTGATATTTTTCGTTTACAGAAAGTCTCTTCTTAGCAAAAGTCAAGTTTAGGCGGAATGTGTCGTCCCTGATTAGCCTGTGCTAAGTGTTTGTCGCATGATGACATTCACAATCTCATTTGTGACCATCGGAGATAAGCTGATGTAACACGAAGTTACGAACAAAGCAAGCACTTACAATGCAGGCTGGATGACATTATATGTATCAATTTAATATTGAAAAAATGAAAGAAAATATTTTTATTTATCGGGGTATTTTATGTCTGATTTGATAAAAAGAATATGCTTAATAATACATAAACGTATTTACGTTGCTTAATCCTTCCAATATTATGACGTATTGTACGACCTTGAACAGTGTTTGTGTTTGTAAAAATGTTTTTGTCTTCAATATGGCTTAAGATTTGGTTTGGACATCGAAGTACCTTAAAAATGTTCTTTGACACTTGATCAAGATGGCGATTAAGTTAATAGGCAATTTACTGAAGTGTCGCCTATAATAGACGCAACCACATGGTTTTTGTTTTTGTCTGCATTTTCAGATTGTGTATCAAAGATGTTAAATAAAACCACAGTTGCGCACAAGACGCTCGAACACAGTGAGTCTGATTGTGGCATATGTGCCCCCAATATGCAAATTGATAAACATTTGCGGTTTTCCACAAGTAGTCTCTTGACATTTTGTGCGTTAACTTCTTTAAGCATTTCATGTTTTGCGCCTTTGTTTAAATGTCGCTATAACGCTCTAATACAGCTTAATTTAAAGAGAAAAGTGTATCTGATTATGCTGAAATGGTTATTTGTGGTTTTGTTCATGAACAATCACTTCGGTTTAAGACGTCAATGTTTTAATTAGGGAACAATTTTGGTCAGCATTTTTAATTAAAACATGCACTAAGTTCCAGCGTTCGTTCAGTCTCAGCCACTTATTCATAAAGATGAATTTAAGCCACTGAAATATATCTAACATGATTAACATTTTACTTTGTCTGTTTCGGTAACGTATGGATTGAAGTCACAATGCCATATTGTAGCCTTCAATAGTGTATGCGACGCACCCGTTTCTAATAGTTGTATACGTCAACAATAAATAGTTTCTAGAATGTTGATAAATGATTTAAAAAATTGATTAAAAAAAATAATTTTAAGTAAATATAATAAAAATAAAAATAAGAAAAATGAAACATTATCATAGATAATGGGATCTGAAATAAGGAAAGCATATTGCTTTGATTCAACTATGCTGAATTCGCTTATTTGCATATATTAACCTCTGCAAAAATAACACAATGGCCTTTACCGATGTAACGTTCACACGGCGGATATTATAGCATACTTCAAAAGCAACATTGGTAGCTAACTTGAGAATGTATGACATCTTGTTCTATTTTTCCCTCTGAAATTACAAAACCTTTCTTGCAATATGATTACTGTAATTTAGAACGTTTTACCGATGTAATATTAGTACATTGTTTTTTGTTCAGGAATTTTGAAACCACTTGTACATTTATGCGTTTCAAGCAAAATTATAACTTCTATAGTATTATGGGTTACATTACCTTATTTTCAGTCCAAATAAAACAAAGCCAGCGTGTTAATGTTTTGTGTAATTTAAAATACATAATGAAACAACAACAATTACAACAACAAAAACAACTAATACTACTGCTGCTGCTACTGCTACTACTACTACTACTACTACTACTACTACTACTACTACTACTACTACTACTACTACTACTACTACTACTACTACTACTACTACTACTACTACTACTGCTACTGCTCTACTGCTACTGCTACTGCTACTGCTGCTGCTACTGATACTGTTACTTCTACTACGACTACGACTACGACTACTACTACTACTACTACTACTACTACTACTACTACTACTACTACTACTACTACTACTACTACTACTACTACTACTACTACTACTACTACTACTACTACTACTACTACTTCTACTGCTGCTGCTGCTGCTGCTGCTGCTGCTGCTACTACTACTACTACTACTACTACTACTACTACTACTGCTACTACTGCTGCTGCTGCTGCTGCTGCTGCAACTACTACTACTACTACTACTACTTCTACTACTACTACTACTACTACTACTACTACTACTACTACTACTACTACTACTACTACTACTACTACTACTACTACTTCACTATTACTACGACTACTACTTCGTTTATTATCAAAATAATGCACATTTATTGGTTTATTGCCATGATTGCAAAAACCAGCCGTAAAATGTTCTGTTGTTACGACGTTACTACGTGTGATTCAAGATCTCCTCATCAGAAAATCATCATGACATATACAAACATGAGACAGTTAAATACCACGCATTTTGTCTTGTCACGTTTCTTCAAATTGTGTACTGACTTTAATAACATAATAAATTAAATGAAATATAACTTGATGACTAATGCTGTTTGTCGTAATTCTACATATGTAATATTACTGTTTTTCAGTAAACGTTGTAGATAACGTCATTTTTTTATATTTATGACCAGTAAATGAAAACGTGTTAAGCGTCTCAAACTTGTGACATATTGATATGTAAATGGCGTTACCACAAGCGCGAGGTCCCTAACGAGTGGCTTGTGGCTTAACCAATTAATTCATACCTGACACAAGTTTGCTGAGTCATGAAATTTTTATTTTTTCCGTTACTGATTATCAAAACCGTTTCGTTAATGATAAATACATGCATAAAAGTAAAGTGTAAAGACATGCAAACGGTTATCTTTCTGTAAAACCTTTTGGTTGTTTACGAGCCAGTTGAATGGCAAATACATAATAAAACATTAAAAAGTATCTAACATATATTTGGGCCGTGCTCTGTGAAAAGGGAGTTTAATGCATGTGCGTAAATTGTCGTCCCAGATTAGCCTGTTTAGTCCGCACAGGCTAATCAAAGACGACACGTTTCGTCTAAACTTGATTTTTGCTAAGAAGGTTCTTTTTTTAAACAGAAAATGTCATGAAAGCGGAAAGTGTCGTTCCTGACTAGCCTGTGAGGACTGCACAGTCTAATCTAGGACGACACTTTACGCACATGCATTAAACACCCTTTTAACAGAGCACGGCCCATTTATTTATCATATGACATAACAATAATTATTAGCTTTGAGCTCAGACAATCGCTCAGTTTCTTGTTAACCCTGTTCATATTTATGAAATGATAAGAACACTGTGAATGGCGATCTATATCTATGTATCGATAACAAAAACCTCAATAATAACAACAAAAACAACAACAACAACAACACGTCTAGGGATGTCTGACCGAAAAAATATATAAAACATTGAAAATGTGGAAAATAAAGTTATGAATGTTTAAAACTATATCTTTAATGATTCATATGACAAAACGCCCTTGTGTTTCGAGAAAAAAATGTATTCCTTGGTGTCTTTGTAGTCTGGCGGCTAACTGAGATAAAAAAGTTCGTCGAAAATGGTACGATGACCGTTTTGTTTTAGTTTCCTCTTACTGAGTTTCCATTCACTGCCATAAAGTCAAAGATAAAATTGTGAATTTGCTATTAAGACTTAATTGGGTATACTTGCATTATCATTTTGCGATTAAATTTTCGTATCCCATCGTCGTAAATCTGAAATATTTTGTTATATAATGGTAACGAATATGGCATAAGAATGAAATTAGTAATGCATGTGTATTTTTTAGACACAAGAAAACGTGCTTATGTCAAACTACAGGTTAATATATCATATTTAAGTTACTTAAAAATTAACGATGACGAATAATAAAAGTTAGCAGTTATACGTTGGATCATTACAAATTTGTACAAGCAATTTACGTTTACGCCTACTTGACAATAATTTACAATTGTGAGATAATTATATATTTCCAATATACACTGTGCATTTTGTGAAGCATATGTTTGTTTGTGTTGCTGTTTTGCCAGGGCACTTGCAGAATGTCGAAGAGTGATATCTGGATGTATACACATTCACCAAGATACTGACCCGACAGCGAAATAAAGGGAGGTAAATACTGCTTTATTGTGACGTTGTTTATGCAAGATTGTCTTTCTTCCTTTAAAACAAACTTTAATCTTTAAGGGACAGTTTCACAGATTTTGGCATGTTTTAAAGTTTGTCATTTAAAGCTTTATAGTGATAAATATAAACATTGAGATTGTAGATATTTAGTATGCCATAAAGTCAAAATCGGATTATATCTTTTTTCTGTCCGCTATCTTTGTAGATAGATGTCAAAATTATTTGACACGTGTACTATCATGTTGATATATGGGCTGTGGTCTGTGAAAAAGGGATGTAATGAATGTGCGTAAAATATCGTCCCAGATAAGCCTGTGCGGACAACCTGTGCTGTCCGCACAGGCTAATCAGTACCTGTGAAGTCCGCACTAGCTAATCAGAAACGACACTTTACGCATTTATGATATTTTTCGTTTTAAGAAAGTCTCTTTATAGAAAAAATCAAGTTTAGGCGGAAAGTGTCGTCCCTGATAAGCCTGTGCGGACTGCACACGCTCATCTGGGACGACACTTTACGCATATGCATCAAACCCCCTTTCACAGAGCGCGGCTCATATATTTTGTCTCGGTCATGGTGGTACGGAGATTAAATGTGAAATGTGCGGTACCTTATTCCTTCTTTTAAGTCTGTCATTTTCGGGTGGATTTAGAAAAATTGCCAAGCAATAATTTGCAAAATCACGAGACTATGATTAGCCATGCATTAGCGCATTAAGGTCACTCTTTTAGGGCAACATACCGTTACAACAATTGTAACGCTTCTCATCAATAATTTGGAAAAATTCGTTCATTATTTACACAGCGTTTAAAATGATCTGTTTAATATGAACATTGAAGTGGTGCAGTAGCAGCACTAAGATTGTTTCCGGACCCGGATTTGAATCCACATAACGGCAAACTTTTGTAAAAGTAGTAAGTGCATATTTTATGTAAATAAATAAATAAATAAATATATGGTTATTACATGTATTTTCTAAAAATGTGATACTAGCACTTCTATGAGAATGTGTCAAACGCTGACACAGTTGAGTGAGCTATAGTTTAAATGACAGATCTATAAATATATTTCTTCAACAAAAATATTGTTGGTCGCATGCCCAATATATCTACTGGGAGATTTACACGCTGGCTGTTTAACAAACATATTTATTAAAAAAGTACAAAATGACAATTTAAAACAAATTAGAAGAAGCACACACACACACACACACACACACACACACACTTATAGGAAAAAGCATTGCAGTGTTTTTTATGATTAAATTAAACTCCTAAATTTGATTATAAGATAATTTCGATCGATTTTTTACTAGAGGCGAATATAAACTAGTTTTATTACGTAAAATAAGACTGTATATACCCGGTATAAAAACACATGATGCATCGTTTCCGTATTTCATGCTTAACGTATCACCCGTTAAAAGCTTGGGGCAATAAATCTAAGCATTCTGTCGAAAGATCAAAGGCCATGCGTTTTCCGTCCAAAAGGTTACCAAAAAGCGACGGCCGTCGGGATGTATGTCTACGTCACCAAATTTCTTGCTCCCATCGAAGTAAATAACTTCACCACGTGATCCATCGGCGTTCAGGCGGAAAATGTTGTGCGAGTCCTCGCAACAGACCAGTATGCAGCCTTTTTCGTCTATAGCCGACCCTCTGGGAAACTTCATTCGTTTGTGCTGAAACCGAAACATTTCTTGCAAGAAGTTCCCGGACCATCTGCAACCGACGAAGAAGTTACCGTCACCAAAATACACCTTGTCATGACCGTCTGTCATGAGCAGTCCGCCTCGATCCCTCTTTTCCCGTCTGTGCATGCCAAGATCATCCCCTATTTCAGATAGAACGACGACGTTATCTGGCGTAGACGCAATGAAGACGCCGTCTGAAAGCGATACAACAGTCCGTGTTCGGTCGCTGATACGGACGTGTAATACCCTCAATAGGCGGCTTGCGAGCGACGCTCCTTTCTCCAAATGCAGCTCACACTTAACAGCGATCGAATGGTCGGGGCAGGTGAAGGTCACAACGAGCATGTTGTCACTTCCGGGACACCGATTCACGTCGGAAGGCTGCGGAAGCGCGGAATCGACATGTAATGCATTTCTGGCGCCTTTCTTTGCAAACGACTTGACTTCATATCCGGAAGCAGCCGTGTCTGTAGCGCAATGGTACTCTTCCGGAAGAATCGTCAGCAGGTTTACCTCTTCGTACGTCTCTTGGTCAATGTCAGTGACGATGAGGACCGAGTTTTTCCGGTCAACTAGGGCCGCCCGACCGTCGGATAGAAATATGCCAGCGACAATCAGCCGGCTGCGTTCAGGTTGGGCAAGATAGTACAGGGATTGTAAAAGTTCTAGGAAAAAAAAGAGAAGAATATTCATGACATTATTGTTACACAGGGAAAGTCAAATGATTGAAGATGATAGTATTATTGAATTGGTTGAGCATGCAAGTTATCAACTCATTGATCTAATCAAGGCAAAAAATTTAAATATTAAACAACAACAACCACAAATAACGTTATGCTGACCTATTTTATTTGCTAAGCACAGCGTTTGATAAAGGATGGCGATCTCAAACGTATCATTATGTGTTTATTTTTCTTTGATAGCTTGTTTATATATGTTTTATGTTGCCGTATTAAAATGTAATACAAGGGCGGTATGTTTACAAACATACCTTAACTCGGTTAACATTGTTATAGCGTCCACACTCTTGTTTCTGTACCTTAGACTGATCTTCATGAGGCACGTTAAGAGTTAAAATGTGCTTAAATTGTATTATTAATTATATATAATTGCATTTTTCCTGCAAAATTCTCAAGTATATTTTATTTTATGTTTTTAAAAGTTGTTTAACCTCTCTAGTAATCATAAAATGGACTAAGACATGCGTATATAAATTATTAAATTATTCACGTTACTTTACTTTTGCGTATAAGAATTCACGTTTAGAAAGGCTTTATTAAGTTGAAATTTTCGCAGTTTTAAACAGTGTTTCAGGCACATCGCGGCGTTCAGTTTATTAATGCACACTCTTCATTTGATAGCGGGTTTATAATTATCCACCAAACATATCAGCTACATAAAGAGATAATATGTATTTGTGTTACAACGCATGATATGTATCATAAACGGAAGTAAAAATATCGTACACGAAAGTAAATACACAATACTTATACATATACATAACTTTAAATAAAATATTTAAACACCCTTAATATTAAACTTGTAAAAACTGCCATCACGAGCAAAACTATTTTCAGACATGGAAGTTGTCGACGTTCTTGTCATAATTGTAAATTGGTTGTTAATGTGAAAAAAGCGAAATCCAGGTTCGAATTTTTAAATAACGTTCAAATGTATAACTGACAATTATAAACAACAACATTAAAATTACGTCACATGCACGAGACTATTCCCGGTGATAATTTGTTCCTTGTGGTTAATGATTAAAGCTTGTTAAGTAGTGATTATATTCGTATATTAACTCCCGTCGTTTCGCCACTTCTGAAAATTTATTTAGTGTTAAACTATTCGTATTTATTTCGATCGTTTACAATATACATATCGGCTGTATAATGGCAATTAAAAATGATAATACTTATATAATTACCACAAGTCATTATTTATCCTGTTAACTATTTCTTATTTGTTATTTTCGATTTAATCCGTTGAGAAGCAACTAGACTCACGTGATGTAATGGTATAGATATTTTTAAAAAATCTATGCACATTATTTTCCAAAAACGCAGTCAACATTGCTCTGTTTTAAAGATACTCGGTCGCTAACGATTATAGCGTATAAAGGTTTATTAGGATTTCTAGTTTTCAATTATTGATGACATTTTTATGACAAACAAACACATCAGAGCAATTACATGTCCACTGACATAACGTTATTAATACCGCTTTCTAATATTGGAGGTATGATTTTTGGATATTGTCAAAGTTTCTACTCTAAATTACAGGATACGATTGCCTTATATATCTTATATACTTGACATGTATACAGTTAAATGCATATTGCAAAGTGTAAGTATACTGTGCAATATTAAGAATGCTGATGGTGGAATAAAAGATATGCAGAATGAATAGTTTATGCACGTCTGAACTTTGCATATAAAACAATAATTATCAAAATTAAAAGATAGCATTTATGTTACCATATTGTCTTTTGTAAATATATTGTCTTGTTTGGTGTTTGGGCCTATTAAAAAATACGATATATAAACCACACAACCAGTCAGAATAAGGTAAATAGAGCGGAAACATTTAAAATACCTAAATTACTTTCAAAAGCGAGCGCAATATAATGCCCCTATGGAGCCCCGGTGAAAGCCGGCAGCATCCCGGCAGAGCCCCGGTATACCGTAACTCCGCCGGCACTAACCGGGGCTATACTGGCATCAGACACCGACAGAGCTACGGCTAGGCCCCGGTTTAACCACGGTCGTCGCCGGTAATGCCCCAGCGGAGCCCCGGTGAATGCCGGTGGCGTCCCGGCAGAGCGCCGATTTACCGATGTACCGTAGCTATACCGGGACTCTGCCGGCATTAGCCGGGGCTCCACCTGGGCACCACCGGCGACAACTGGTGCGTTGCTGTAGCTCTGCCGGGGTCTGTATGGGCCCCGGTGGAGCTACGGTGCCGTCCCGGTTGTTCCCGGTGCCATACCGATTTTTCCCCGTGCCGCGCCAGTCGTTGCCGGTCCTTCTCGGTTACTCCCGGTTCATCCCGGAGGTATTAAATAGCTTAATACTTTCCCGGTGGAGCCCCAGTTGTCCCCGGTCGTCCCTGGTGGAGCCCCTGTTCATACCGGTAGAGCCCCTGTTCATCCCGGTAGATCCCGGATCACGCACCGGGGCTCCACCGACATCATAGTGAGACTTAACCTTCACGTTGATCAATAATTATAACATTTGCAATGAGCGATGGGGGGGGGGGGGAGGGGGGCATATCAATCTTAGATAAGATATAAACCGATATTTTTCACAACACTGCAACATGGTGTAGAAAAGCGATATCGGAATACCTTTTTGTACATGCCCCCTTTACCTTTTCAAAACCAACTCAGACAAAGTATCAAGGTAATTTTGTTACAAAAAAAACGGGAAGATATGTAATTATATGAAAAATGAACTGAAAGTCAACCAAAAGATACATGTATTCAATGTTTATTCCGAAAATTTAATAGTAGGAATTCTAAAATAATGAACAAAAATATATTTTTGTAGTAAAATGTGAAACAAAAGTAACATGACATCTATAAAGAATAAACTGATATTAGGGTACACGATTTATATTCTATTTGCAATGAAGACATTTTAAACATAACTCACAAAGAATTGCAAATTGAACAGTCAAAAGTACTAAGTGCATATTTTCTGTAAATAAATATATGGTTATTACAAGTCATGTATTTTCTAAAAATGTGATACTAGCACTTCTAAGAGAATGTGCCAAACGCTGACACAGTTGTGTGTGCTATTGTTTACATGACAGATCTATAAATATATTTCTTCAACAAAAAGATTGTTGGTCGCATGCCAAATATATCCACTGGGAGATTAAAACAATGGCTGAAAAACTTTATGACAAAAGTACAAAATGACAATTCAAAACGAATTAGAAGAAGCACACGCAAACTTATGAGAATAATGCATTGCAGTCGCTTGTTATAATTAAATTAAACTTATAAATTTGATAAGAAGATTATTTTGATCGATTTTATTTACTAGAGGCGAAGATAAACCCCTTGTTTACGTAAAATAAGACTGTATGTACCCGGTATGAAAACACACGATGTATCGTTTCCGTATTTTGTGTTTAACGAATTACCTGGTAAAAGCTTTGGAAAATAATTCTACGCATTTTGTCGAAAGATCAAAGGCCACTCGTTTTCCTTGTGGTTAATGATTAAACCTTGTTCATTGTGTTGAATAATTAAGTATTGATTGTATATGTATATTAACTCCCGTTGTTTCGCCACTTCTGAAAATTTATTTAGTGTTAAACTATTCGTATTTATTTCGATCGTTTACAATATACATATCGGCTGTATAATGGCAATTAAAAAATGATAATACTTATATAATTACCACAAGTCATTATTTTTCCTGTTTACTATGTCTTATTTGTTATTTTCGATTTAATCCGTTGAGAATCAACTAGACTCACGTGATGTAATGGTATATATATATTTTTTTAAAAATCTATGCACATTATTTTCCAAAAACGCAGTCAACATTGCTCTGTTTTAAAGATACTCGGTCGCTAACGATTATAGCGTATAAAGGTTTATTAGGATTTCTAGTTTTCAATTATTGATGACATTTTTATGACAAACAAACACATCAGAGCAATTACATGTCCACTGACATAACGTTATTAATACCGCTTTCTAATATTGAAGGTATGATTTTTGGGTTAAGTTTAAGTTTCTACTCTAAATTACAGGATACGATTGCCTTATATATCTTACATACTTGACATGTATACAGTTAAATGCATATTGCAAAGTGTAAGTATACTGTGCAATATTAAGAATGCTGATGGTGGAATAAAAGATATGCAGAATGAATAGTTTATGCACGTCTGAACTTTGCATATAAAACAATAATTATCAAAATTAAAAGATAGCATTTATGTTACCATATTGTCTTTTGTAAATATATTGTCTTGTTTGGTGTTTGGGCCTATTAGAAATACGATATATAAACCACACAACCAGTCAGAATAGGGTAAATAGAGCGGAAACATTTAAAATACCTAAATTACTTTCAAAAGCGAGCGCAATATAATGCCCCTATGGAGCCCCGGTGAAAGCCGGCAGCATCCCGGCAGAGCCCCGGTATACCGTAACTCCGCCGGCACTCACCGGGGCTATACTGGCATCAGACGCCGGCAGAGCTACGGCAACGCCCCGGTTTAACCACGGTCGTCGCCGGTAATGCCCCAGCGGAGCCCCGGTGAATGTCGGTGGCGTCCCGGCAGAGCGCCGATTTACCGATGTACCGTAGCTATACCGGGACTCTGCCGGCGTTAGCCGGGACTCCACCTTGGCACCACCGGCGACAACTGGTGCGTTGCCGTAGCTCTGCCGGGGTCTGTATGGGCCCCGGTGGAGCTACGGTGCCGTCCCGGTTGTTCCCGGTGCCATCCCGATTTTTCCCCGTGCCGCGCCAGTCGTTGCCGGTCCTTCTCGGTTACTCCCGGTTCATCCCGGAGGTATTAAATAGTTTAATACTTTCCCGGTGGAGCCCCGGTTGTCCCCGGTCGTCCCTGGTGGAGCCCCTGTTCATACCGGTAGAGCCCCTGTTCATCCCGGTAGATCCCGGATCACGCACCGGGGCTCCACCGGCATCATAGTGAGACCGGGCCTTCACGTTGATCAATAATTATAACATTTGCAATGAGCGATGGGGGGGGGGGTGGGGGCATATCAATCTTATGCAAGATATAAACCGATATTTTTCTCAACACTGCAACATGGTGTAGAAAAGCGATATCGGAATACCTTTTTGTAATGCCCCCTTTACCTTTTCAAAACCAACTCAGACAAAGTATCAAGGTAATTTTGCTACAAAAAAAAACGGGAAGATATGTAATTATATGAAAAATGAACTGAAAGTCAACCAAAAGATACATGTATTCAATGTTTATTCCGAAAATCTAATAGTAGGAATTCTAAAATAATGACCAAAACTATATTTTGTAGTAAAATGTGTGAAACAAAAGTAACATGACATCTATAAAGAATAAACTGATATTAGGGCACACGATTTATATTCTATTTGCAATGAAGACATTTTAAACATAACTAACAAAGAATTGCAAATTTAACAGTCAAAAGTACTAAGTGCATATTTTCTGTAAATAAATATATGGTTATTACAAGTCATGTATTTTCTAAATATGTGATACTAGAAATTCTAAGAGAATGTGCCAAACGCTGACACAGTTGTGTGTGCTATTGTTTAGATGACAGATCTATAAATATATTTTTCAACAAAAAGATTGTTGGTCGCATGCCAAATATATCCACTGGGAGATTAAAACAATGGCTGAAAAACTTTATTACAAAAGTACAAAATGACAATTCAAAACGAATTAGAAGAAGCACACGCAAACTTATGAGAATAATGCATTGCAGTCGCTTGTTATAATTAAATTAAACTTTTAAATTTGATAAGAAGATAATTTTGATCGATTTTTTTACTAGAGGCGAAGATAAACCCCCTTTTTACGTAAAATAAGACTGTATGTACCCGGTATGAAAACACACGATGTATCGTTTCCGTATTTTGTGTTTAACGTATTACCTGGTAAAAGCTTTGGAAAATAATTCTACGCATTCTGTCGAAAGATCAAAGGCCACTCGTTTTCCGTCCAAAAGGTTACCAAAATTCGACGGCCGTCGGGATGTACGTCTACGTCACCAAATGACTTGCTCCGATCGAAGTAAATTACTTCACCACGTGATCCATCGGCGTTCAGGCGGAAAATGCTATGCGAGTCATCGCAACAGACCAGTATGCAGCCACTTCCGTCTATAGCCGAACCTCTGGGAAACTTCATTCGTTTGTGCTGAAACCGAAACATTTCTTGCAAGAAGTTCCCGGACCATCTGCAACCGACAAAGAAGTCACCGTCACCGAAATACACCTTGTCATGACCGTCTGTCATGAGCAGTCCGCCTCGATCCCTCTTTCCCCGTCTATGCATGCCAAGATTATCCCCGATTTCAGATAGAACGACGACGTTATCTGGCGTAGACGCAATGAAGACGCCGTCTGAAAGCGATACAACAGTCCGTGTTCGGTCTCTGATACGGACGTGTAATACCCTCGATAGGCGGCTTGCGAGCGACGCTCCTTTCTTCAAATGCAGCTCACATTTAACAGCGATCGAATGGTCGGGGCAGGTGAAGGTCACAACGAGCATGTTGTCACTTCCGGGACACCGATTCACGTCGGAAGGCTGCGGAAGAGCGGAATCGACATGTAATGCATTTCTGGCGCCTTTCTTTGCGAACGACTTGACGTCATAGCCGGAAGCTACCGTATCTGTAACACACTGATACTCTTCCGGAAGAATCGTCAGCAGGTTCACCTCTTCGTACGTCTCTTGGTCAATGTCAGTGACGATGAGGACCGAGTTTTTCCGGTCAACTAGGGCCGCCTGACCGTCGGATAGGAATATGCCGGCGACAATCAGCCGGCTGCGTTCAGGTTGGGCAAGATAGTGCAGGGATTTTAAAAGTTCTAGAAAAAACACGAACAAATTGTTATTCATTACATTATTGTTACACAGGGAAAGTCAAATGATTTAAGATAATATTATTATTGAATTGTATGAGCATGTAAGTAATCAAATCGTTGATTTAATCAAGCACGAAAACTGATGCATATCACACAACAACAACAAACAACGTTATGCTGACCTATTTTATTTGCTTAGCACAACGTTTCATAAAGGATGGCGTTTTCAAATGTAGCATTATATTTGTTTTTCTTAGAAAGCTGGTTTGTATGTGTTTTATATGGCCGTATTAAAACGTAATACAAGGGCGGTTTGTTAACTTACATACATACACTTGGTTAACATGTTTTATACCGTCCACACGCTTGTTTCTTGACATAAGACTGCTCTATATGGGGCACGTAAATAGTTAAATAGTTTTTAAATTCTATTATTACTTTTATATAATTGCATTTTTACTGTAAAGTTCTCAAGTAGATCGTATTTAATGTTATCATACGTCTTTCTGTAATCATAAAATGGACTAAGACATGCGTATATAGATAAATCATTCACGTTACTTTTGCGTTATAAGAGTTTTTTCAACGCTTTGTTAAGTGGATGTTTTCGCAGTTTTGTACTGTGTTTCAGGCACATCGCGGCGTTCAGTTTATTAACGCACACTCTTCATGTGATAGCAGGCTCATTAGTACAAAGTGCACACGTTTATACCAGTAACTGACAACTTGTCTTTTTAAAGGGCATTTCTTGTTAAAGCCTGTGGACAGGAGGCATATCAACACAGTCATACAGGAGCCGTACGAAAGGGAAACGTTTACAGAAAACATTGGCAAACCTTTGTATTTTACTGAAACAGATAGTAACTGATGATAAATATCCGCCAAATATATCAGCTTTACAAAAAGATAATATGTGTTTGTGTTACAACGCATGATATATATCGTTTACGGAAGAAACATTACACTCTTTCCTAATATATTTCGTCTAAATGGACTTTTTAAAGTTTGCGTTTACAAATTGGTTACATTTCCTGTCTGTTACTAAAAAATACAATTGTATATTGAGGTAAAAAAAAACAACAACAAATACACAGGAATTGATTTACCCCTACTGGATACGAAACTGGGAAGATAAATATACAATACTTATACATATACATAGCATTAAATATTTAAACGCCCTTAAAAGTTTACCTGTAAAAACTGCCATCACAAGTAAAACTATTTTCAGATTATGTAAGTTGTCGACGTTCGGATAATAATTGTAAATTGGTTGTTAATGTGAGAAAAAGCGAAATCCAGGTTCGAATATTTTCATGACGTTCAAATGTTTAACTGACAATAATAAACAACAATATTAAAAATGACGTCACATACACGAGACTATTCCCGGTGATAATTTGTTTCTTGTGGTTAATGATTAAAGCTTGTTAATTTTGTTAAATAATTAAGTAGTGATTATATTCGTATATTTACTCCTGTTGTTTCGCCACTTCTGACAACTTATTTAGTGTTAAACTATGCGTATTTATATCGATCGTTTACAAAACACAAATCTGCTGAAGATCTATAATGGCAATTCAAAAATAATAATACTTATATAATTACCACAAGTCATTATTTATCCTGTTTACTTTTTTATATTTGTTACTTTTGATTTAATCCGTTCTGAATCTACGAGACTCACGTGATTTAATGCGTATATACATTTTTCAAAAATGCATGCACATTATTTTTCAAAAACGGAATCAACAGTGTTTTAAAGATACCCGGTCGCTATATATATATATATGCTACATTATCAGCAGAAAATGTGTTTAAAACCTGATAGAAAATTAACAATCAATGTCGAGGTAATGTATTAAGATGATTTGGTGATTGTAACTTATAATGATACTTTCTCAAATCTTGTTAAAAATATGTTTTATTATTATTCTGTTGCTCTTGTGCATTTTAAACCATAAGATATTAAATTACAATTAAGTCGAATTTAAATGCTCTTTTATTGCTTTTAAATTAAACCCAAAACAAAAAACAAAACAAAACAAATGACGCTTATTTTTTAAATATAAATCTGAATGTTAGTTATTAATTCTGGACAAAGTGTTGAGTTCGAAGGGTAATTAGTCTGGTTTAAACCCGAAGTGCTTTGGCTTGACCGTTCAAGGAAGATATCCCAATTATTAACCCATTTATGCCTAGTGAACTCGCCAATCCATATTTAGATAAAAATTGGATCAATTTATTTACAAAATTAGGGATGTCTAGTATATTTATTTCTATATTTAGAATATTTCTTACAGAAATTCCTGTAAGCAAACAGCGCAGACCCTGATGAGACGCCGCATCATGCGGCGTCTCATCTGGGTTTACGCTGTTTGTCAAGGCCTTTTTTTCTTCTAGACGCTAGGCATAAATGGGTTAATCATATTTATGATTCATGTCGCTTTGTAGTTAAAAGTTTAAATACCGATTATAGACGTTTTCGCTAAAATATAGATGAGCAATGTTAAAAACGCTTTATAAATGTACGGTTGTACATGATGATTATCGATACAGGAACATCATCATATGTTAAAAATTTTCTTAGTCAAACGTGTCGGCATTTCCCTTATAAATCTACACAACTATTACCATTTATTTCTGAAATGGTCGTTGATGAGGTGTGTGTGGAGGGGTAAATACATTAAAGTGATTGCATTTGAAAACAATATAAATTTGATAAAATGTTACTTATCGAAAGAGGGTAATTTGATCAAACGTAAGACTTAAAGTATACGTTTTTTTTTTGTGTAAACGTTTTAATTTTATATTTACAAAAAATAAGTTTTAAATTGATGGACAAGTAATTTTAATTTCTAAGGTTTGACAAAAAGTACGTCATCCGGTGCACTGTGCGTTCATTAGATTACGCACTTTACGACGATGATTTGAATATTAAATTATATGAGGCCATATCTGTATAGCTTATTAGTAACGGATGAGATGCATCTGATGCTTGATTGTTGTTTCATTTCCTTCAAAATTAAAGTTCTGACTCTCTGATTAGAATTAAGTTATTAAAGTGAACTAAACTGAATTTAGATTGAATCTTATACTAATTTTGCCTCTTTTATTGCAGTTGTACTTGAAGGGTGACGCCACGATATAAAATGTTATTAAGATTTTTATATAATATGATATAACGTGGGCCATGTGTGAGGTTTGGGAGACCTTAACCCGGATTCACCCCAACGCAATGCTATGCACAGTTTCGAGACGGTGAACCCAGTTTTGTTCTTTAGTGTTTGTGTAAGGATCTTTGTGTTAATGAATGGCAGTGTGTCATTTCAATTAAATGAAGGACCTCTAAGTGAAAACGCGAATGATTTCCTGCCGATGCAACTTGTGTCAGACTTTGTTTATATTTGTATTGAAATACAATTGGTCACTCACCTTAAATGAAAGACTAGCGATGGGTATTCCTCTGAAACCATTTTTTTTTCAAGATGATGTCTCTAATGTTAAGCATTAATGTTTAGAACAACCACTATGGTCAATTTACTAGATAGTTTATATTCGAAACGGGATTTTGAAGAAGTAATTCTTTAATAAATATTGGCTGGGAATCAGCATAATAAGTGTTATTGTTAGGTAGGTCAGAAGAATAAAAGTATTTCCCATTCTATAAAAGTCTTAGCAGTCATGACAAAGATACATGTCTGGAATAAAGATAAATGCTACGCTATTCAGTTAGATTCGATGGTGTCGAATTAAGATTTTTAAGATAACTCCAAAGAAAACACAACGTTTCATATAATAGCTGAGTGTGTCACAGCGCTCTTAATCAATAGAATCAAGAATAAGCTTGCATTAGTTCGTTTTGGTTAGCTGCATTTTGGGACAATCTAAATTCTGATTACCGTGTTTATTTTTATTCTATACTCAAAGACATGGTCCACTTAAAGAAAGTACATCAAAGCCATTCAGTAATGGGGTTAAAGTCATTTAGATTTCTCGAAGTTGTGAGCCTTTTATGATTATTTTTAGAATGCGAACGTCAAACACATGCATGCTTCATTATCAGAGTTTTACGGAGTAATCAGTGAATCTTATATTACGTTTTCTTTGTGCTTGTTTGGTAAAAGGTTTAATTATTTTCTTTTGTTGTTTAAGACAAATGATGTCCTTAAAGGTAGTTTACTTATTTCTCATTTCTCGTTTACTTGTTTCGTGCTGGGGTATACAGGGTGCAGGATCACGTGACTTTGTGGGGTTTACCATTAAACGCTCATGGATGTAATCACACCGGTAAAATAATTTTTCTTTAGAATTTCAACTGGTGCATAAAAATAGTTTTCTATGCTGCTTATGGCAATTTGGAAAACATCAGAATTACTTTATTTATTAAGCATGTGTTGTTTTTCAAAAAATATATTTTTACTGCATTTATGTTTATGGTAATGCTTTACGCAACGTGAATTTTTGTGACCGATTTCAGACGTATTCAAGGATTTATCCTTATACCTTAAGATATCACCACACACACTGCAAGAAATACTGTCTTCTATGTACTAAAGATGTTTGCAAATGCCTTTCAATAACTTGAGATATTTGCACAAATAAAGTTCTTAATGGTGTGTTTACATTCTGTCCAGCCAGTGTAAACCCCGTTGATTCTGCACCCTATATATGCCAGCTGTTTTGTTTCAATTTCAATTGCTTCCCAATCATAACGATTATTTGAAATAACATGATCGTCTTTTATTGTATTCAGATTTTGATCGCTTGTTTTTGATCTTTTCGCACATCTGGTCCACAATCTCTTTTCCAATGTAGTTGGGGGACTCAAATGTCAGCTGCATCTTTAATAAGTCAAAATGAATTATGTTGGCTCATAAGTTTTTTTTAATCTGTTGAATATATCAAATGTATTTGAAATGAAATGGAAACAAGAGTGCCAAACTGTCACAAATACGCCCGTTTGAGGGTTGGGAATACTTTGGTGAAGATTGGATGAAAACTACTTGAATTAGAAAGCGGACAACATGCTGATTGTTTAAAACGCACTAATTGACCCCATGACCAAATTTTTGACCCGGCATGGCCCATGTTCAAACTTGGCCTAGACATCATCTAGATACAACTTCTGACCAAGTTTGGTGAAGATCGGATGAAAATTACTTGAATTTGAGAGCGGACACCATGCTGCATGTTAAAAACGCACTAGTTGACCCTGTGACCTATTTTTTGATCCGGCATGACCCATCTTCGAACTTGGCCTAGACATCATCTAGATACAACTTCTGACCAAGTTTGTTGAAGATAGGAATAAAACTACTTGAACTAGAGAGTGACCACTATGCTGAATGTTTAAAATACACTAAGTGACCCATTGACCTAGTTTTTGACCCGGCATGACCCATGTTCGAACTTGGCCTAGACATCATCTAGATACAACTTTTGGTCAAGTTTGGTGAAAATCGGATGATAACTACTTGAATAAGAGAGAGGAACCCATGCTGAATGTTTAAAACGCACTACGTGACCCCTTGACCTAGTTTTTGACCCGGCATGACCCATTTTCGAACTTGGCCTAGACATCAACTAGATACAACTTCTGACAAAGTGAAGATCGGATGAAAACTACTTGATTTAAAAAGCGGACATTATGCTAAATCATTGAAATGCACTAAGTGACCCCTGTGACCTAGTTTTTGACCCGGCATGACCTATATTCGAACTTAATCTAGATATTGTCTAGATACAACTTCTGACTAAATTTGGTAAAGATCGGATGAAAACTATTTAGATTAGAGAGCGGACACTGCTGTGGACGCCGCCGCCCGACGCCAGCCGCCCGCCGCCGCCCGCCGCCCAGTTTCTGGGGTTTTGTCGTTTGCTATATTAAATGCTGAAAGAGTTTTATCGGCGCTGTTTGGATACAGACGACCGTATCCCCGTACATATCGTAAATGCTGTCTTATTTCAATCCTTAACCCATTGCATGCTGGGAAATGTGTCGTCTGCTAAAATGTCGTCTGCTGAATTTCTTAAATTAGCATTTTCTTCGATTTTTTTTTTCAAAGAATACTATCAGAATAGAAAACAGTTTGGATCCAGATGAGACGCCACGTTTGCAACTGTTTGCAAAGGCCTTCAAAATACGGTTCCAGCACTGAAAGAGTTAAAGGATGGAAGTTTTAGAGCTACTTTTTATGTTTATGAACCATAATAATGATCTTTCTAATACCAAGTTTGTTTGACAGTTTTCTGTAGATGCATCTTTAACTTATTTTTTTTATATATGTTATAAATGAACCATATTTATGTATGAACTAATACTTTAACCATATCCCCATATCAATGTGATAGATTTTTCATACTCACGATTATAGTACACTTAAAATATGTGTGAAGTAATCAAATCACACTGTATGTTTTGGAATCCATGTTTTGGTTTTCCTTATGCAGAGTTACATGTGGATGGATTTTGGTGTATTTTTTTAATCGGATATTAGTGTAAGATTCGGCTAGCCAAAAACCGCGATGATTTCAATTGTAATCATTTTATGCATATAAATGGTATTATGTTGTAAAAGTCTCTGATTGCGTTTCTGGAGTTTCATCGTTTGTTACATTGAATACCACAACAGTTTGATTTATGTTGTTTAAATTCAACAGAACGTATCCTGAACCTGTCTTCAATGTTGTCATATTTCTGTCTGCAGAGGCTGAAGCAGTAGAGCCTATTCTTGGTATGTTAATGACAAATATTAACGAGCTTTCGGACACAGTTTGTTTGACAATTTCGGTTGAGAAATTGTTAGTTTGATCGTTAAATATCTTCTATAGATTGACAATTTTTATACTAACTACTTGATAACCTATACCTTAACCCATTTATGCCTAGCGTCTAGAAAAAAGGCATTGGCAAACAGCGTAGACCAAGATGAGACGCCGCATGATGCGGCGTCTCATCTTGGTCTGCGCTGTTTGTTTAAAGGAATTTCTATAAGAACTATTCTAAATATAGAAATAATAAACTAGACATCCCTAATTTTGGAAATAAATTGATCCAATTTAGAAGGATGGGAGAGTCCATAAGGCAAAAATGGGTTAATCGTGTTATATATTTTCGATAATTGCGACACTAGTATACACAAAATGTATTTGTTTATATATGCCATTCACGCGTCACGTTTTTGCATTCATGTTTGTATTATGTCTGCAAAGATAAATGTGAATGAGATCGTATAAGACGCGCGTTTGTTTTGTGATTTACCCATTTATGCCTAGTGGACTCTTCCATCCTTCTAAATTGGATCAATTTATTTCCAAAATTAGACATGTCTAGTATATTTATTTCTATATTTAGAATATTTCTTACAGAAATTCCTTTAAGCAAACAGCGCAGACCCTGATGAGACCCCGCATCATGCGGCGTCTCATCTGGGTCTACGCTGTTTGCCAATGCTTTTTTTCTAGACGCTAGGCATAAATGGGTTAATTCTAGGGTAAATGTGAGGTTTTGCTAGCCTTCAAACCGGAATTAACTCAAAATGCGTTGCATAGACCTTTTGATTGCGATGATCCCAGTTTCAATAATTGTATTTTTAGTAAATATACTGTTCGAAAAGTAGTGGGTTAGAGCAAGAATTTACCTCTTGATAGAGTATTAAGAGTTTCATCGTTTGCTATTTAAGTAGAAATGTTTATCTCGTTGGCAACACATTGCAGTTCACAAAACACATGAAATAACTGTTAAAATGCAACGTTGCTTTTACCAAATTCTGTTAGTTAAACGCGAGAAATACAGATAATACTTTTAACATTAATGGCGTATGTTATTATCACTGTTTCGCAATAACATTCGTTTTCGTATATGCAAGAAAAACGCAAATTGGTAACTAATTTTGATATTGCATAGGGCAAAACATAATACAAATTTTAATGGTATTGTTTATCGAAATCATCAAAGGTACATACATGAACATATCATTACTACTTTTTTTTATATACAAACAAGAACTATATGCAACGAATCCTGAATTTTTTTATTTGGACAAAAACAAAAGTATGAAAATAATACTACACTATAGGCAACAATATACAATATACACGCTATAGGAAAATGCCTACTTGTGTTCAAATTAATCATGACCGCATTATAAATAACACACCATGGGTGTACTTGTCAATATGTGATGTCAGATTTCTGATAATAGACTTATTGGATAACAATGTTTGTCACAGCTGCTTCTTACAATAATGCGATTGGGAAACATAAAAACTAATAACATTTCGGAAATTTGCATAATTGAACAACAGTAAATTGATTGAGTATGTGTATTTGCTTGAATATTGTGTGACAATAATATTTATAATAGCAATAATTATTTTATAATCCATCCGTGAAAATGGCAGAAGGGCTCAAGTGATACCACTGTCCGTGTGTGTGTGTTTGTTCATGCATGTGTGTGCGTTTGCATTTGCTTGTGCGTGTGCGCGCGTGTGTGTATTTGTTTTTTTTGGCCGTTTCGGACAACATTTTCTAAGCCAAAACAATTATTGTGTGTGACTCTGATCGTTTGGACACGAAGATGTTTGTCTCTCATAAATGTCTCAAAATGTTTGGACAGTTTTTTTATATCCGTATTTTACAAATCTGCACAAATATAATGATGCAAACCTTGTGTGTTTTTTTTCAACCGGATGACCGTCATTAAACCCGGCAGATGAACGCAAGAAGTGTTCCGTTGCATTTTATTATGTAGGTTTCAAGTATGGCGAAACGATACGGCTCAACGCGTATTGCGATACGGTAAACCCGACATCGACGAACGCGAAACAACTTAACGGTTAATATTTAACGAACGGGGTTCTTATAACAACACGGATTTCATGAAGTCAACAACCTCTTCTTTTTTTTGAAGCTTAAATGTTTATTTCAAGGGAATTTGTTCACGTATTTCCTTTTTTTTAAATTAAATGAATTAACTAGCAAAAAAAAATATTGGACAAGTTTTGAATAATTATCATAACACGAGAAAAAAATGAAAATAAGAAGAGGCTTGCCTTGGGGTTCGATCCCGCGATGTATAATAAACAAATAAAGCGCGCTACCACTTTACCACACAAGCTTTTTAATTATAACGTAATGGAACTGCCATCTTGTCAATGCAAATTTGTTAAAAACCGACGTAAAGCGTTCGATTGAGTAAATTGTGACTTTACGAAGATATGCTTTCAATTTTTAATGTGACACAAGAGTTATTTACAGAATTTGGATATACTGCATATGAATGCGTGTATAAATGATCGTTTTAGTTTGAACATACAGATTTTGCAAGACTGTAATTACGTTTTATATGTCCTATCTTTGCCCCCATACAAATGCGTGTGTGAACGATTTAAAACGAAACAATAACATACGGAGTCCGCATAGTGCCATCTATAATCTCGCCCTCCTTTCATCAAGGGCGACACACGAAGCGATACACGATATTTTGCGCGATACACGAAGCGACACATGATATTTCGCGCGATACACGAAGCGACGCGCGAGAATGTTCCATGAAATATCGACCTTGTGTAGGTATCCCAAAAGGCGATATATCGTGGTAAATATCGGGAGTCGCTTCGTGTATCGCGCAAAATTTCATGTGTCGCATCGTGTATCACGCAAAATATCGTCGAATCTCGCGTTTTCAAAAAATCAGGGGAGACAATAGGGGGATATTTTAACGTCATCAAGCATGTGCATCAAGCATGGACGCAGCCTCTCAGCGTATCGCCAAATTATTGATAATAAATGGTTTAAAATTACTGTAACACCGTTTAAAATTACGCGAGAGTCGACAGGCGATATTATTACAGCGATATTTGAACAGTACAAATATCGCGTGTCGCTTCGTGTATCGCGCAAAATATCGAGTATCGCTGCGTGTGTCGTGTGTCGCGGTCTGAAATAAGGCCGCGATACACGAGATTCGGATAATACTGGCGATATTTGAATAATACAATATCGTGTATCGCTTCGTGTGTCGCGCAAGATATCGTGTGTCGCATCTTGTTTCGTGTGTGGCCCTTTGAACGATATTTTGCGCGATACACGAAGCGATACATGGTATTTTGCGCGATACACGAAGCGACACGCGATATTAACCACGATAAATCGCCTTTTTGGCAACCTACACATATGCGATATTTCGTGGTACATTCTCGCGCGTCGCTTCGTGTGTCGCGCAAAATATCGTGTGTCGCTTCGTGTGTCGCGCAAAATATCGTGTATCGCTTCGTGTGTCGTGTGTCGCCCTAGATGAAAGAATGGCGAGATTATAGATGGCACTATCCGGAATCCGTAATTACATGCATAGCTTCGACAAGCAAATCACTTAAATATTTTTATTTAATCATAACCATTACGCCATTAAAACCCACTGTAAACTCGTTAAATTATCCCTCTCTGACATAACCTAATGTCGTTGTGTAAAACAGGTGTTACCATAGGAGATTTGGGTTACCAGACCTTTATTTTTGTATTGTACATAAAGATCGGGTACCAGAGTAACGCTTGTCTATTTTTTTTCAGCCGCTTTGTCGCCTTTCTTCATTTTAATTAATCGTTTTGCAACAGCTTGAAAATAGACGTGGTTCAACGAATGAGAGGTTAATTAAAAGCTTAGTGATAAAGGCAATGAACATTTATACTGACGACATTGATTGTCACAAGAGCTTCTTATCTTGTAATAAAATCATTTATATCGACAAAAGTGTATTCCATTTATCTTTTTTCAATTATTACAGTTTCGCAGGTGGTTTTTATTCAATTATTATGCTTTTGCGTATAACTTTAGTTTTCACACATCAATTAATACCTATTCAAGTCACAATCATATCTACTTTTGCTGAAATAATTATTGGCATCATCCGCATGAATCATTACGAAAAACGGACTCAATATATCTCAAGATTATGATGAAAACTGAATTTAATTACAATCCGTAGAACTCTTCCTTTAATATTTCAATTTGACTTTAACCTTGAATCTTTTTTAATATTGGTTTAATCAAATAAAAATTCAATGTTTCATTAAAGGGATCTTTTCACGGTTTGGTAAATTGACAAAATTGAAAAAAAGATGTTTCAGAATCGCAAATTTTCGTTTTAGTTATGATATTTGTGAGGGAACAGTATTACGGAACATTTACCATAGTCCAATATAGCCATTATATGTATCTTTTGACGATTTGAAAACCTAAAAATTATAAAGCGTTGCAACGCGAAACGATTGAATAATTTGGAGAGTTCTGTTGTTGTCGTTTAAATTTACGAAACAACGAAGATTACTTATATAATGTATAAAATACTTAAACTGTGTAAACCCGGCGGAATAGCCGAGAGGGCTAATGCGTTTACACTTCTGACTAACTCCAGGACTCCGGGGGTCACTGGTTCGAGCCCTGGTACCGGCTTTTTCTCCCCTTTTTTAAATTTTATTCTTGATTTTTTACTGGGGCTTTTAAGATCCAATGTTTACATTTATCAATATAAAGCATTTAATGACAAACTTCACAATATGCCAAAATCTATGAAAATGCCCCTTTAAGAGGTTCTCGTTACTTTAATATAATTTACAATGACTGTTTATCAACTTAAATGGTTTTATTACATGATGAACCTTACAGAATGTAATAAACATTAATGCGACATTTAGAATAATGAAATGATGTCAAAATTTTACTTAGTAATTTATTTTAAAACACATATCAGGTGCAAATTAACAACGACACCACACTATGTTTTTATCTCAAGGTAATTAATACCATACATAGTATACATATATTTCAAAGTTTTAACCCATTTATGCCCAGTGGACTCTCCCATTCTTCTAAATTGGAACAATTTATTTCCAAAATAAGGGATGTCTAGTATATTTATTTTTATATTTAAAATATTTCTTACAGAAATTCCTTTAAGCAAACAGCGCAGACCCTGATGAGACGCCGCATCATGTGGCGTCTATTCTGGGTCTACGCTGTTTGCCAAGGCCTTTTTTCTAGACGCTAGGCATAAATGGGTTAATAATTCACAACAAAACGTATATTATATAAAATTGGTGATCAAGAATTTTAACAACCAAACTTCGCACACAAAACCCTGTACATGTGGCATTTATGTTGATTATTATAATGCATTTGTTAAAGTCCTACTACTTTAGAAGAAGTTTAAATACTTATAAATATTTTCTTATGAGATTATTCAGCTTTCGAAGTTGTATGTATAATGAAATATAGAGCCGTTTGAAAACATTAAACACATCTTTTAACCGCAAATAATTGGGTGTAATTAAATCATTCATACTGCGTGAAAACCGAACAATATGTTTGTATTCTGAGGACCATTGAAATGTGATTGCTTGAAAAGAGCAATGGAATAACCGTTTAACATTTTATTTAATGGTTTCGTGAAACGAATTCACACCAATAAAAATGTTTTTTTACCTGAGTGCTTAGTTCCTTTATTTGTATGACATATAGTGTCGTAATAAGATATATGTTGTAATTCAAACTATTAACTTTATTACACAGATTATTCACAAGTGTTTACAAAAACTCGTTCGAAACCTGTTGGACAATTAACATTTAATTCACAGGTACATTTTAAATTTATTATTGACGTTAAATGTGATCATTTCCATCAAATATTTCCATTTATCGTTATCACAAATACATCGCAGTCCACATATTAGAATATATCTGTAAATGTTCGTACAACAAAACATACTGGTTTTGCATAGCTCATGGATCTTAATTTGGTTGTATATCATACTTGACGGTATTGTTTTGTTGATCATACTTTTTATGTCCCCCACCACTATAGTGGGGGACATATTGTTTTTGCCCTGTCTGTTGGTTTGTTTGTGTGTTTGTTTGTTTGCGCCAACTTTAACATTTGCAATAACTTTTGCAATATTGAAGATAGCTACTTGATATTTGGCATGCATGTGTATCTCATGGAGCTGCACATTTTGAGTGGTGAAAGGTCAAGGTCATCCTGCACGGTCAAAGGTCAAATATATATCTTTAAAGCGGCGCAAAAGGAGACACAGTGTCATAGTGTTTCTGACATACACATAGCTTGTTCTTTTTACTCTCGTTTTTAATTGAAAATCATGTTAAAACTTTGATGTTTAAGATTGTGCTTTCCTTGACAAACTATTTGCTAGTTTCTAGTTCGGATACATTGTATATGCATATACTAGGATTAATTTGTCGTTACTTCAATGTATAAGTCACTTATAACACATTCTTGCCAAGAACGCATGGTTTAAACTCTTGTTAAATGTCGTATAAATCAGTAAGATTTAGAAACTTATTTTCGAACGCAAAACATTGATAAACTGCTCATTTAATTATATCTTGGTATTATATGTGATTAATACATCGCTTTACTTAAACATGCATCAAACCTTTTATTTCAGTATTTATCCCACTTTATGATATATAAATAAATTAAGTATCTTTTAACAAAAATAAAAACACACACGAAAACGTTTCCAGAGTTTAAAGATGTTTTGTTCCATGTAGACATGCACATGTCAAGCTGTGCGTAGCAGAATTCCTTTTTTTTTAAATAGGGTTTCCATAATTAAACATTAGCTGTTTATGAAAAAAAATCTTTTTTTTTTTTTTAAAAGTTTGTTTACATTAACATCAAGAGATAAGAACGTTTATTATACACTTTTTACGATGGATTTCGTGCATGAAAAGTCAAGGACTTATTTTAAAGAGAAAACATATTGGCAGACTGTCTTGTTATCTTCTTTTTATACAGCACATAACCTTAATACAGGGTGATACTAAATACCAACATGGTATAAAATATACCTATTTTTGTTTTCGTCTCCATTTTGATCTACGAAATTAGTTAGTTCTGCCGACAACTAACCGACCGTAATATGGGTATGGTGTGAGTAGAAGTGCGAACATTGAGCTTCCTTTGTTTCTAGCAATAAGTTGCGCTTGCCTCTTATTCATAATCAACTTTTACTTGGTATATTTAGTTATATGCGTAATCGATTGTTTCCTGCGCTTATTTTGTGTTATTATTCCACATGGCTTCATTCGAAATATATATAAAAAAACAGTTTTAAAGATGGTGTGCGGAACCAATGACACGCGATGTCTTAATCACATCGATGTAAATATTTAATACTAAAAATACTTAGTATAATATGAAACAATAAAAGCCTCCATCATTACGCAATTAGACACACCTCGGTCAACGAACTCAGTCAATCTTAGCTGTCTTTTAAACCGCCATTACGATCCGTGTTTTTACTCTAGCTCTATAACCCTTTACCTCTTAGTTGTCAATACAAACTACGACATAGTGCACTGCGTTTCTATTGCGGGAATGCAGATAATTTCATTTAGGGTCGGTAAGTTTTAACACTACTGGAAAGCATTGGGTTATTTTTTCCGCACATTATGAAGCAAAGACACCGGGTCAAATGGTCTTAGATGTATGCCGTTTTCAGGAAAGTAATAATAGTCATTATCCGTACTTTTCTGCTACTCAAAAGCTTTATGAGTGCAACATTTACGAGAGTCGAACACGATAGACGAGTATTAAATTCAAATAAAAGAAGAAAGCACATAAAGGTGTTAACCAATTTGCCGTGCATGCTAAATACATACATAGTGTGTAACACTTTAAGCACGAATCTGGTTGTTTGCAATGTTCCGAGTGAACATCACAAGGACATGTGTGGTTTACGTATGGCATGGCTAATTGCGAGGATATTGATTATTTTTATTTGCAATTACAACAACCTTTTTTTCACAAGTTTGGGGTTTTACAAAATATTGTCAGTAGGACTAGATCATATATCTTTATGCCATTGGATGTCTTAATGTCATTTGGATTTGCAGTTATAAATACATTATTACAAAATAAAAAATATTACCTAACAAATGCAAAGGCATGTATCTCAGTTTGTCCTACTGTTGGTGGCTTCAAATTGCTAAGTTATTCACTTCGCGATGTTTTATCGTTTACATATCTGATATATTTCTTGATATGTCACTTGTTATTCGTTGGTCTATGAATATAGTTCGCCGTTAATTATGCAAATATGTTTTGTATCGGACATATTCTGTTGTCAGACGTATTTTGTTTCTTTTAATTGATATTGCAGATATATGCCATATAAATGTCGCGGACCACGTGGTCCTCGAATTGGTATTTTGGTTATACAACTGCAAGCGAAACCTGATGTTGATTTATTAGTAGCATCTAATTACAAACCGTTTAAATGTTGTTGAACGAATTTAAGGTAAGCTGTATATGGATCCCAAACGCTCAAACTACGCGGCAGTCTTATGTGTCAGAATTGTGCTAGGTCTGTTATAGAATTCAAACATAGAGTCTGATCGTCTGATATAGACGGTTTGAGCACCTGTAGCCATTGTTTAAATCTGGATAACTCTTATTCAGGGGATAACTTTTGGTTATCTCATAATAAAATTGAAGATGAAGATAACCAAAAGTTATCCGCTGGAAAAGAGTTATCCAGATTTATACAATTGGCTACGGTAGTTATTCAATGAATTTACTTTAAAAGTCACGTGTTTAAGTTCTCGTTATAAACGAAAAGTTGTTTTGGAAAAAAACATATGCTAAATGGCGTTTGTGTTATTTAATTTAAACATTTATAGTTGTGTTCGCTGTCCTTAAAATACGTTCGTTACCTTCGTTGTACATTTAAATAGGTAGAACGATATTATTAATATGATTTGTTCGGCTATTCCTCAAAAACCCAAAGGTGTGCATTGGCCGTTCTATTTGGCCGTTCTATTGCTTTGATCACGGTTCTAATCATTTTATGTTTATATTTATATTATGTCATAAATACGAGAATTTTAATTTAATTTTCTCACCTGATTTAGTTTCTGGATTCTCATCGTTTCTATATTGAATAATTATGTTATTTCTAGCTGACCCAATTTGTTAAATACACAACAACAACATGCAATACTTAAAAACTCATTCTTTTTCGGCGTTTCAGACTATTACACATGCATTATCAAACAGCTCTGCGTTTACTCAGTGAATTGTATAAGCTGAATCAATAATTTACATTAACAGATTTGGAGTAATAAAGGGTACGTTTTATTTCGAGATCAAATTTTATAGTTTTCACGTGTAGCACGCACAGCGTTTATTAATCAACCGTATAAGTGCATCAAACAGAATACCGGCTCTGAAATGATCATTGAAAAACGTTCAGACTATATTCACACTAAGTGCACAACAATCGAAAGTATTCTAAAATACAACACGTGACACAATTGTGCTATATGTATCGGATATATAGTGATCATTATAGTTTTATGTCGTGCATGGAGGATTCGGCTGAATAAATCAGTAAACGAAAAATATTTATGCAATTTTGATTATTACAATTTACGTATAGGAAAGCAATTCATAGAATGCAAATCATTTCTCTATATGATAACATTATAACACCAACCCCCCCCCCCCAACAAAAAAGCAACAATAATAAAAACAATTGTAGATAGTGTTAAAACATTTGACACAACGCGGAAGCAATAGAAGAATCAATAAAATCTTTAACTTTAAAATTGCAAAGTATATTCATGTTTTTCAACATTTTTCAAAGAATTAAATGACAGCGTTATGTTGTATTTGGACCACAGATCTCTGTGATCTTAACTAAATACACAGATAATTAAATTCAGATTCAATAATAGTAAAAGTAATCTGTTCCTACAATAACCGAAGCATTCGTCTTTTTATTAGGACTTATTTCGCATTTTTCGACACATGTTCTTCCGAACTTTTATTTTATTTTGAAATATACATATAATAAGTTTATTGCACATTTTATATAAATTCATTAATATTTGACAAAATCGTATAATCTCGCTTTAATTGCTTAGCTTTATTTTACGAACTATTGTACGAAATTTTCGTTGATTCTGAGTAGTAATGTTACTTTAAAGTGATATTATGGGCATCTAACAGTTTATAGGTGTCTATCGCAACCGTTGTTTATTTTTAGTGTTTTCACTTCATATACACTTATATTTGTTAATGCAGCATCAATATACTAAAACAATATCCCGGAAAGAGAAAATAATGCATTTGAATATCAACCGTACTTTCGTTTGACAACTGATCACGCATGAACAATGTGAACCTAAATTTAGTTTTAGTGCAGATTAGTTTATACGACACAAAGACACATTTTTGTTTTACGGATCATTTCGGCTTACAGGACTGGGTGAGTCATGTAAGAATATGGAATATAAAATATATTTTTTATAAACAACTGGTAGCAAGATGAGTTGCAGATAATTGGTCAGTAACCACATTTTAACTTACTCTTTTGACCTGTTAATTCTTTTCAGCTCAATTCAACAGTGAAAAATGCCCATAATATCACTTTAATATCTTTGGGAATATGTTCCAGAATATAGGAAATATGTACCTAATAAATTGCCTACACTATAAAAACTAAATAATACTTAGCACATTTTTTGTGAAATACTATAGCTATACTCACCATTAGGTCGTCTTGATTCTTTACCATGTTGAAACCTGAAAGCCCGATCTACTTACGCTGAAAGAAATCGTATCAAATATCGAATATAAACGTCTGTGTCGATTATCAATCATCTTAATGGATTTCTGATTTCAAGTTTTGTAAACATCTCAAGTTGAAATACGGTTAAACGTTAATTGTATTGGTATGATCAGAGGTGTTTATTATGTGTTTCCTGAAAGACTACCATTTTAAACGTTGCAATGAATCATACATTGAGGAGAAGATGTCTGCAGTATGCAGTATTTCCCTTTTCACAAATCAATAAAGTCACATTGGTAATAAAATGGCTCTTCGTGATCAAATTCCAAATGAGTACTTGCACTTTCAACTAGTTTTTTAATTGTTTCGTTATTCATTTTTTTTATTGTTTGCGACATTTGTTGAACAATTATTACAAATATTCCGTCTAAAAAGTAACCTTCAATTCTACTGTACGCTTTAAGATCACGCAAACAACGACTGCGCGTTTGAAAACAAACTCTAATAATCAAATTTGATAGATATACATGATTTATGAAAATGCGATTTGCTTTTTACGGTTTAATATGTTAAAGTTTTTATTTATTAAAAAAAACAAACTGTTGGTGCATTTCCATAATTGATACAATATTTCATAATTGTTTTAACAAACGACTTAACAATGCGTCGGAAGTATATTCACTCACTTACTGGAGCGGAATAATGTATATAATCTACTGTGTTAATTTGTACTCTTTAAAGCTTTCACTCACAAATGAAAGCTTTAAGTTACACGTGAGTCATATAAGATGACATGTTCATTATTCGGGTTTTCACTGTTCTTGACTAGACAGAAATGTCTGTACCAGTAACTCGTTAACAGACGTAATTTGATTTCCAAAATGGTTTTTCTCTGTCATTAGTGTCCATGATTTTAAGCTTTGCGTGTGTTATTGGCACGTGTCAGACAGATTTGATAATTGTTAAAACTTGAACAGATAATTTTGTGTCTCAAGATCCGTTTTGCATTTGTTGTTACATATATAGTTATATGATGGTATTTGTTTTACAAATATGATTGAAGGAAATAAATCCAACATTATCTACTATAATTGTACAATTCATTTAAACTAAAACTAGTTCATTAGATATATCAATATAAATATGCTTATATTTATGTTGTTGTAGTGATAAGTTAACGAAGTAAATGCCTTTATTGGTCTAGCAATAGTCTGAAATATACCAATCAGAGGTTGTTATAAAATCGATTGGTTATTTTTATCATGTCCCCAAATAACATATTATTAGTGTGTTTATCGATAAATCAATAAATGTTGCGTAATGATGTATATTATTGCTGTTTTTTATTATCTAAAATTTTTGGCGACTTTGTGCTGAATTAAGTATATATTTTCCTTAAATAAATAAACCCTCGCATTGACATTTGAATTAAGGAAAAATAGAATAATATTAGTTGACGTTTTGCTACACTCAAATATTTTTGTGTTACTGTTATTTTGTTTTGGTTTGCAAGTTAAAGGATACTTAATAACGAATTGAACACAGCACAACAAGAAATGTTTTCAGCTTAGGTAGCATTAATTTTTTTTAAGAGCAACACGTGTTTGAAAAGAAATCTACATCGAAGTCTACGTAAAAATTGAACACTATTTCAAAAACATGTCTGTTAAAAACTTTGACATATAATTACTCTTTTTTTATTGTTTAATGATATATAGAAAGAAATGTTCATAGCAACACGCTCTAAGACTTTTCTTTCAAAGAATCATGCCAGAAAAACATTTAAAAATTGGATATCGTCAATATTTGGTCATCTACAAATAAATAACGTTTTTAGCGACGGATATTTTATAATGCGTCTCTACATGTAACTTATCAACAAAAGCAATTACATTTACAACACCATTTTATAAGACCACCACAATCGAATCATTTTATACAACATACATCATATAAAACTATCACGTACTGGGAACAAATATCTTATATCATATAATTGCTGACAATACATAAACATCTACATAAACAGAAGATTCCAGATTATGTAAGCTTTATGAAATAAAAATATATCTGATTCTGACCCAACCTACTTCACCAATTAAGTATAACAATTGTTTACATGTACCCACATTATGAGAAATACAGTTTCGCTACAATGGATTATGTGACAACCTGTACTTCAGTATTGGTATTAAAATATTGAAACAGTTTATTTTCATAAGCTGAATATACATAATAAAAACTATCGTGGATGACACCACAGTCCAGTATGTTAAACTACAGCGTGATGTGCATGTGTCCGTTTTTTTCGATCTACGACATTTTAATTTATTTCTGTTTTGACAATTGATCATACAAACGCCTAAAAACGAAGCAACAGCTAGATTTCTGTGTAAACAGAAGTGAAAACAAATATTGTCATTAAATTTTTAAACTACAACTTAAGATTTCAGCATTGAATATTATCATAAAATATCGTTCCTTTTTGTAGACGAACTATTATGAGTGCTTTGGGCGTGTTGATACAACAGCTTAATTGTTTGATAATATTGATATCATCTCATAATGTAAAGACTTATGAAAACTTGTGGTGTTACATAAAAACATAATATATGCAAGTTGTATGGTATATATAACGATGTAAATCTAGACAACACCGGAAGCAAATATTTAATCATAATACACTATGTTGTGTTTAACAGGAGATCAGTGGGCACTCAAATAATTATAAGGTCATTAACTGATATTTAGAAATGATTTAAACTTCAACGGCCATGAATCAATTCATACCTAATGTCTTTGTGTTCACTACATCCAACAATCAAGTGCACTTTACGTGTTATTTCGTGAATAATTTAATTTCGGAGGGTATCAATTCTTTTAAAACATGTTCGTATTTAGAAAATTAAAATTGAATAATAACTGTTGCTATTAACGACAGGGCTTTATCACGCAGTTAATATATGAGTAAATAAATATATATATATAGGTCATACATTTAATAAATTTAGGTAATAAGATCAAAGATCAAGGTAACAGAGGCTTGAATCATGAACAAAATCCCCGAACAGTATCAAAATTATTCATACGATCATTTGATTTTTAAGTTTCTGTTTAAATATATGTATGTTATTCTGTTTATAGGATACTGATATGTTTTTCGTTCTTTTCAATGCTTGTCATATCTCGCATTTGCGTCTTTTTATTTCAGTCTCTCGCCTTGTGTGTTTTGACAAAAATCTGAGGTACACAATTTGATACAAACAGCACAGAAAAGGCCTTGGCAAACAGCGTAGACCCAGATGAGACGCCGCATGACGCGTCGTCTCATCTGGTTCTGCGCTGTTTGCTTAAAGGAATTTCTGTAATACATCTTCTTAATATAGAAATACATATACTTGACATCCCTAATTTTGGAAATAAATTGATCCAATTAAGAAGGATGGGAGAGTCCACTAGGCATAAATGGGTTAATTTATAATAACATTATCCGTGAATTTTATTTAACACCATAACTGTATGCATACGCGCATTGTTACATCGACTCCGAGGGTAACTTTGCTTCTGTACTCGAATGCAGCGCTGCTTTTGACTACTATATCTCGATGGAAATATAATCTAGCATTCAGGCAGTATTCAAATGGTTAAATTACCTAAAATTCTGAAAACATTACATGGACAACTAAAGATGTTTTATGTGTGTAAATACGATTGCTAAATACATCCGTACATCGTCTTTATATAATACCATATTAATACTCAAATGCCTGATCTGCCGACTCTGAACGGTGCTGTGATATCACATATAAAATATATTGTTGGTTTTCAAAGGCTCTGTCTGTCATTCAAATGAATTTCTGATATGCAAATAGGCTTTATCACTTCTTAAGATGAATGGCGGGTAACGTGAAAGGTATTGTAATGGCCAGAGGCATTTTAATGTTTTCACAATATAGGAAAACGATAAATGGACTATGACAAAAAATGGATTTCGACTGAATCTAAATCATTTGAATTCAGACATTTTATATAAAATAAGGAAAACGTAAAAACAATCGAAGTGGGTAGCGAATTCATGACTAAGAAGCCATGCGAAGAAATGATAGAAGACAACGCTTTAATCAACCGCGGTATTTTTCTTTGTAATGACTCTGTCCAGCGTATGGAAACAAATGCAAGCTTACAACTATGTCGTCAAAATGTAAACATAAGAAAGTATAAGAAAACATAACAAAATGTAAACAAACAGGCCTCGGAAGTCGACCTGTTGACAATTTTAAATAACATAGTTCTTTTAAACGTTAAATAATACACTTTTGTTTTGAGAAAATGCAGTTGATTATCATTTTGCTGCAATCAACGACCAACATCGAAATGAGTACATGCATTTACGCCATGTTCTTTGCGTTTTTTCTCTCTGTTTGTATATGCGTTTTATCTCTATTTGTTTATGAATGCAGGCGAGATCTGTGTTGGTGTTTTCGAAAATAAATGCATCACAGATAAAGTACATGATTTCACAAATGGACACTACCAAAGATTATTTCAAAGACATCGGTTTCATAAAGATCTTGACAAGACAATATTGCCCGTATCCCTAAGGCGTAACCAAAACTTATTTGTTTTCGCGTGTTTGAGTTAATGTCACTTGACTCTTCGAAATTAAGCTCAGAGTGTGTTTCTGGCAGTTGAAAGAAAGTGTAATCGACGATATTGCCTATCTCAAGAAGAACAGATTATGTACTTTCGTAAGCTTTTTTCATGTGTTGTGTGGAATAACCATGGCCATTGGTTATTTAATTTGACGTATACGCGAGCAAAAAAAGTATAAATGATGCACACTCAAACAACAACAAACGAAACAGACATACCCCGTTCTTTCCTTTAGATTTGCACCAAATTTATCATTTAAGGTTGGACACTTCAGTAGATGTTTGTTTAACAGACTTTAATCTCTATATATAGCAATCACTTACATCTGTATCTGATTGACACGCAATAATTAAAAAAAACAAACAACAGCAACAACAACAAACAAATATAATATTATTCAACCCACCGGTCAATTGCATATGAGCCGAAAATAACGAACTCACTTTTTATACATTAAGCTCACCTGTTGTTTAAGGTATATGTTATGTTATGTTGTGTTTGGCGTGCTCGATATGTTTTGTTTTGAAGATTAATTGATTTATAGTTATAATCTGTGTCTCTAGATGTCAAAATAAAACGCATTGATACTTGATAAAAAATCTGTAAATTCGTGTTCATTAAATTTTTTTTATTTTGTTCTTTTGTAAATTCGGGAGTGCAATTTAATTCACTAAAAAATTTAACAAATACACATCTGTAAGTATGTAAGAAAATTACATCTTTTAAGAATCAATAAAACTTCTAGAGGAACACAGTCATTCGCAGTGTATTTGTCAAAGATAAATTATGAAGTAAGCTCTGGTGTGAAATAATGAAAACACTTATTACTTATTAAGTATTTTGTGTTTACCCTGAGGTAGAATAAGATCATGAATGTGAACAATTAAAACATGAATTCACTAAATAGCCACCGATCATAACGTTCATGTTCTCGCAGTGTCCGGTGTATGTTACTGTATTGCAACATATTGTCACTCTGCGTGAGATAATACACCTTATTTAGTGTCACGATTTTAAACATGCTAAATTATCGCTTTCTTTCTACTTTTTAGGAATGGCACAAAGAACTTGAAAATGCTTTATGAAATCCAAATGATATTGCCGATTATGTACGCAGTTAATATGTCTGTTGTAATTATAAGTGTAACCTTCAGATACGAGTTGAATGGGGAATACTGAAATTATCACGTACGTCTGTCCGATTGTCTGTCCGTATATTAGTCCGTGTGTCCGTCCGCAGACATAAGTTTTTCCGCAAATGTACGACATTAACACGCTCAAGCGATTGTTTCTAAAGATATGAAATTGATCAAATCCGATTTGTATAAAACTGCTTAAAACGTTACCAAATGTATCCCATTTTTTAACCTTGAATTTCTGTTAAATTACTATTTTTTTCATTGAAGTTTCTATTTAAAAAAAAACATGTTTATTTGAAACTACAACGTCATGATGTTTTATAGTTAAAATAAAACAAAAATTAACATTGGAATGACCACACTGGGGGGTTCAACAGTCGGTGAAGAGATAAATAGAAAAATAACTAAAAATATGTTCGCGTGAATCAGCAATAACATATTTTTTATAGTTTGTACTTAAAATTGTATTGTGGTTATCCTAAAACTCAGTTAAAATGAAGCTTTGAGATCAACTGATTCCGGTTAATAATTGAACAAGATATTATGAAGGCACCTTTCATGAACAACCTTCTACGACAGCTAAACATATTTCTGAGAAATGTCTATCGTGCTAACTTAGTAAATCTTTCCAGTAAATTGGATTTTTGACTTGACCAAAAATAAATAAGAAACACGATGTCGGATTAAAGGCATTACACGCGGATACAAATGATAACTCCAGGGTAATGACAATAACTCTAGAATGTCTACAAAATGCATTTTTGCGACTGTTAATTACACGCAAGAGGTGGCCTAGCAATTTTTTGAACGTTTGCATTTTACAGTGACGAGCGAAATTTTGTCGATTGACAAACAATGTAAAAACGTCGTCGTCGATATATTATTAAGTAATGCACTTACAACATGGCGTTCATAATCGTTGTACTAGGTCTAATATGGTAGCTCAGCCTGAATCTGATCATTTTGCTGAAAATTTTACATTTGAAGACTCTGGTCGTTTTTCCAAACCAAGAGTAGGAAGTTTTGGTTCTAAAACATTTACATATAATGGTATCTGTTTATGGAACAATCTTCCTCAAAACATCAGGGATGTACCTAAACCTAACAATTTCAAGGGTGCCATCAAGAAACAGTTTTTAGAGTCTTTATAGCTTTTTATAGTATAATTTTTATTATGAATTTTATGTTCTGTTAAAATACTGTGATACATTTTTAAGTCTTATGATCAATAAGATGCAAGGATCTCATAATTATTCTTTAACTTATAGTATGCTACAAAGTGTGTTTATTAACTACCTATGCAGTGTGTAACTTTCTTATGCAACTTCTGTGATAATAATGAACATGTGATTATATTTATTCATTCTTAATCAGTAATATACTTTATTTAACAGTACATATTTGATACATATACATTATTAAAATCTAATACATGACTGTTGCATGGTTACTGCCACCAATAACAAGGACCACAATGGAAATAAGTGAAAATCATTTTTCTCTTTTTTGTGTTATCCTTGGTATTGTGTGTGCATTCCATGGTTTGCTATGTATATTGCTGTGATAATATATTTTATATTGTCTGCATTATGTAGTAACTATGTAATGTTCATATGTTTACCAAATAAAATCAATCAACAACTTACGTTTCTTAGGTGATATATATCTTCAAATGTGAATTCTCAGTGTCAGCTGTCAATTTAGAAATGTAAGTTCTAAGTATATAAGGTAACAAATGTTTAAAGTATTCCTATGATTTAAATAGATATCTTGAGAACTGTATAATATTGGTGTTTTAGGTTATAAGAAAGCCGTTTGAAAATATGGTAATTAAAAATATGAGTATTTAAGGAGCGAACACTTACTGTGCTACTTTTATAATAACATGTTATATGATTTGTATGTAACTTTTATCCTGTTTACCTTTCTTGACTTTCCAGAAAGCAATCTAACAATTAGATATATGCTTGTTCAAAGCGTTTTTTAACTGTCGTGCGTTATGAACTAGCAGCAAAGCAATATGCTATTTAAACTTGATTTCATTGAAAGCTAAATGTTTATTGGGACGTTCTCCAGTCCGTTTGGTATATAGACAGATTTTGCTTGTAAAATACATAACAATATACGTCTATACACCCTCTGTGTTTTACTGTACCGTATTGATACAAAAAAGTCTGATCTGCTGCCGCTGAACGGCGCAAACATATCAAATATCTTGTTTGAACGGCTGTATTGCATGTCTGTCAGGCTGTATTGCATGTCTGTCAGTTTAATGTTTGAACGGCTGTATTGCATGTCTGTCAGTTTAATGTTTGAACGGCTGTATTGCATGTCTGTCAGTTTAATGTTTGAACGGCTGTATTGCATGTCTGTCAGGCTGTATTGCATGTCTGTCAGGCTGTATTGCATGTCTGTCAGGCTGTATTGCATGTCTGTCAGGCTGTATTGCATGTCTGTCAGGCTGTATTGCATGTCTGTCAGGCTGTATTGCATGTCTGTCAGTTTAATGTTGTTTTTTTAGTTCAGCTCGTAAACACATTTTAGGATAAAAACGTTAAAACATTTATGATATTGGTACAGTAAAAGGTCTTAATTTTGTGTTATGTACCCCAAAAAGACACCAATTATACAGACTTAAATAAGTAATGTATGCTGAAAAAGTAGAGTGTCGTTTCCTTTTTCACCAATAAATGAATCACAGCGTAGTATTGAAATGGCTTTTCATTATCGAATTCGGAAAATGTCCGCAAATTCAACTTGTTATTGCAATAAAAACGTATGTTTGCGTTTGATGAATGGTGCCGTCTTTTGCACAATAATTACAGATATCCAATTACAGCTACATACCAAGATCTACTGTTCGCAATCAAATCCCACCAGCGAAGAATGTAGGTTTGAATACAAATTAATTCAATTGTACAGAAATACATGATTTATCAATTGTAAATAATTGTAAACGGTTTATTTTGTTTGAATCACTTTAACATTAGTTTGAATTTTATGTGCTATTTGTTTAAATATTACACATTTATTTTGTATAATTCCATTAGTGTACACCATATAATATCTGTATTGGTAAACGACTGAAAACCACATCGGAAAATCTATAAAATAACGTGGAATAGCGAATCTTGTATAGAATCTATTGTGTTTATTTGTACCTTGGTAAGACTCTTTTCACAAATGAACACTACAAAAAATTTGATTTCAATATATCATCTTCATTCGCCGTTTTGTCACAATTCTTGACAAGACAGAAATGTCCGAACCCTAAGGACCATAACAAAACTTTTTTTCTAAATGGTTATTTCTGCCGATTAGTATCCATGTTATTTATCTTAATGGATGTTATAAGCAGTCAGTTGTGCGCACATGTTCGACAGCATTGATTGGGAAACATGAAAAATAATGTTTCAAGAACCTCGTTAGCATGTTTGTGTGTCTCATAGATCGATCTTAACTGTGTTATACGTTTATTAGTTAGCTTCGACTATATACATACAGTTTGTGAAAATAAGCTTAATCGTAAAATACTATAATTGTGAAATTATTTAAAAAAAATGTTAGAATATTAGTAGATATAGGTATGTTTTTATATTTTTATACAAATATTTATATAAAAAACACACAAAATCATCGAAAGGTGTTTACTTTGTGGGAGGGGTGGGGGAGGGCAGACGACTATCAAATTTGTAGAAAACAGATTAAAGATCAAGTTAAAGGGAACTAATTTTTTAGAATGCTTTCACCAATGATAACGAATATTTTTCAAATTGTTACTATCAACAAGGGAAGACGTACATTGATTTTGAAGTTTACTGGGTACAAGTTAAAGTCACAGGTATTGTTAAAGGCATTGGTTTCAAACATTAATTTGCAAACGCTCTGACCTAGCATCATTTTAGTAAATCGATCTTATGCCTCTATTTATTTGAAATACGTCTGCAGTTCACCGCTTCATTCTGCTTTGTTTACTTACTATGCAAGATAATTGTATGTGTAAGTGTATTTTGTGTGTGTAACTATGAAATAACGACTTTTTAATGCCTTACATAAGTCTTTGTTTTCTTATTTTCTATCTTTGTATACACACATAATTGTTAGCTACACCTGTTTATGATTTCCCTGCTGTATCATGTTAAAAACCTTTCGCATGCAGTTGAATAAACAAGAGGTCAGATATTTATTTGATGCTGAATATGTATAGCCTCTATAAATTTACCATTCGCAAAGTCAAACGTTTTGTAGGTAAACATGTTATGCAATGTTAAACCCATCTTCATCAATAAATGCAACTGTTATCCAACAATTTTAAAAATATTAACAATACAAAGTATGTATATTCCAGTAGCATGTTGCGTACTGTAGTCGTATATACAAGTACGTTAAAGAAAATGAGCTTTTGACTTAAGCAATATGTTATTGCCGTTCGGAATACTTCGCTGAATATGTATTAACAAAATACCAAAAAAAAAGGAATGTTGATATTCACAAGAAACAACAATGTACGTGACGATTTCTGTTATAAATTCGGGTTTTAGCGGCATAGCATTTGCACACAAAGCTTATCTGTGTTGACCAAATAATATCAATGGAAAACTTTTTATAGTTGATAGGAATGCACATCATTTCAGATTTCATATCAACTATTAAATGTTCTTGAATTCAGAACTTCTGAAGTCAAGCACGCACAGGGCCTTACATAGTTAATTAATCTACACAATCTAAAAATATATTAATTAGCCGTGCTCTGTGAAAAAGGGGTTTAATCCATATGCGTTAAGTGTCGTGCCATATTAGCTTGTTCGGATTGCACAGGGGACGACACTCCTCATTTATGATATTTTTCGTTTTCAGAAAGTCTCTTCTTAGCAAAAATCCAGTTTAGGCGGAAAGTGTCGTCCCTGATAAGCTGTCCGGATATTATATAAAGTAGACAACTTAATAGAACCATATTCTTATACATCATGAGAATAAGAATACTGACTCTCATAATAATCAAATTGTACCTAGACACTCAATGTGTACTGGTCAATTAGTTCAAAACCTACACCATATGTCTTTTCGAATTGCAATATTTGGAAAACAAGTTGTTTGAAAAACACGTCTGTACCCCCTGCGCTCTACCCGAAATCACACGGATTTTAAATGAGTACTTTTTATTGTTATTAATAATCCAGAAAAATACACCCACGACATTGAAATTAATCATGCTGCAATACTTTATTGTAAAGATTATTTTAATAAGACGTTATGCTTTCAAGATTTTTTTCAGACAGTTCTATAATTTAAATTATAATTAGAGAACACAGAGATTAATGCGCAGATGTTTTTTTCAAATATTCCACATAAATGATGGTTTCTATAGATATTAACGGCACTCTTACTGTTGTTCATTTATTATAACAGACTATAAGCCCTTGATCTTTACCTTCGTCATATTGTCCTTAAAAAGCTTCTTTATTTCCTCAATGGCAACCTACGTACGGATTTGTCTGTGCCAAAGCGTTCTCAAACTTTTGTGCGGAAAAAAACAACGTTTACGGACCGACGCATTGACAGAAAGTTGCAAATTAATATACCCCCACATCTACGACCGCTGACGTAATAACTGTATATTTATGAAAAGCAAATGCATCTCGCTCACGAAAAAATTGTAAAATTTACAATTTAAGGGAATATAACACGTTTTACATAAATTTAACATTAAACTCATATTCAGATAGTGTACACACTATACTTTAGCAAAATATTAAATTTGATACAAAAAATCATCAAAAAGTCCCGAAGGACCCAAGAGGATATCCAACTGACGACGAAGAATAGAAGGGGGACATTGCTTTACACTGCGCTATCAAGCTTTTTAAATAACCATGTGTAACCTCTGACAACATAGCCTACTCACAATTATGATATCGACATGCAAATATTTAAAGCGCTCGTAAAACAGACCGATTTATATTCAATGATCAATTATCTCAGAATGTCCGAACTTTTTTTTTGTTATTCATAGCGTTTTATATCCGTTATCATATTCCAATACTAATTTTCTATTTCTTTTTTTTTCATAATTTTGGACACTTTTAAATAACAAATTCCCTTGAAAAGCATTTGGCGTTTATCATATTTCATCAATAACATATCACATAAGATCCTTGTTATCGAAATGCAAATGAGAGAGGCGTGAAATTCAAACTGATCCATTCGATTATATCATGTGCTATTTATGGTTGTAGGCGACATCTATGTTAGAATGATTACGTTAATCCTATAGAAAAAAATAGTACGCTGTAAGATCCGTAAACAACGAGAGTGGTTTGAAAAAAACACACACTACATTTGATTTAAAACATGTGTATGATTTATCAAATTACAAATCATCATGAACCGCAATTGTGTTTAAGTTTAACTCAAGTTTTGTATATTGTATCAACAATTTCATTAAGAAGTGTATTACAAAATGTAATTTCACTGTTTATACATTGAATTCACTGAATGTACCAGTCATTGCTCTGACTGATAATGTTTGCTTGCAAAGTACCAGCTTTGTTAGTTGTGTACTCTTGTTATCATCCTTTTACATATGAGCGCATTAGCGGATTATTGCGACAATATAACTTTAATGCTTTAGTTAGTCTCAGTTCCTGACTAGACAATATTGACGAACCCAACAGACGTAAGCAAAAATTATTTGTTTTCCTGTTGCAATGTCAATGCCACTTTACTCCTTGGTATTTAGCTCTGGGTTTCTTACTAGCATTTGGAAAAGATTGTTTATTGTTTATGTCTTCATGTGTTCTGTTGCATAAACATTACCATGGTTGAATTGACTTTGATATATAAGTGATCAATTAAAAAAATAAATAAATGGTACTGATGAATATAATTGCAACCGTTGTTTCTTATAATTGTGAAATTTATAAACCATACACATTTAAAAACATCGGTAGATGTATTTAAGTGTAATATATTTTCACATATATCATTATAAACAGCATAATTTTTTTTATGTATTTGATCAACATTCACTATTCTGTCGCAAACAAGAATAATTTTATTCAACCTATAGGTCGGTTGTTTATAAATCTCAAATAACGAAGAGGTGTCTTTATCAATAAAGCTTATGTTGCTTTCAATTATAGTTTGTTTGTTTGTTGTGCTCATTATCCAAGTTTTGTTTTGTGTCGTTACGATTACTTATTCATGTTGTATGCTATTTCATGATATAAAACGGTTTTATATGATTAATCTATATTGTAATGTGGCTATCACAGAATTGTGTTCAAACGAAGCGACTGGGCCCATATTTGCGACTCGAAACATGTCCAGTGTATCAATGTTTCATCCTTCTAAAATTTACAACATGCGGCCTCGGAAGTATTCGTCCCTCTAGATTATTACTGTCAGATTTCTGAAGATTAAGATATTTCATATTTCTTCACTTTTCAAGTGCTCTTCCATTAAGTCATTTGGAACCTTGGCTTGACTATTCTTGTGATCATAATATCTTCGGAACCTCAACTATTTATTTTATTCAGATACGGAAACTGATTCCTTGGTAAAAATAATTCGCATAACTAATCCAATGTACGTGTAGAGAATATGGGGAGTACGTGCCTAATTAACGGCATCAACGTCATGCTGAATATTGAGATTGTGAACATGCGAATAGAAAACATTTTGTAAAATGTTAAGTTTTACATTTCTTTTAAAGTGATATTATGGTCATCTAACAGTTTATAGGTGTCTATCGCAACCGTTGTTTATTTTTGGTGTTTTCACTCCATATACACTTATATTTGTTAATGCAGCATCAACATACTGAAACAATATCCCAGACAGAGAAAAATAATGCATTTGAATATCAACCGTACTTTCGTTTGACAACTGATCATGTATGTACGATGTGATACTAAATTTAGTTTTAGTGCAGATTCGTTCATACGACACAAAGACACAATTTTGTTTTACGGATAATTTCGGCTTACAGGACTCACCAGTCACGTAAAATATCGAATATAAATATATTTTTATAAACAACTAGTAGCAAGATGAATTGCAGATAATTGGTCAGTAACCACATTTTAACTAACTCTTTTGACCTGTTAATTCTTTTCAGCTCAGTTCAACAGTGAAAAATGCCCACAATATCACTTTAATTAAGATTTAACTTCGTTCCGAAAATTACAATTGATGTTTTTCATGTAAGAACGATTTAAAGTATAAACTATACAAATCGATTGTTCATTGCTGGTTGAATGCCGCCATAACATGACACGCATGCTTTATGGTCGGGATGTCATACCTACGCATTTTTATGTTTTGGAACCTTATTGCACTGAGACAGTGTAAATTGGGATTAATACATAGTACATTAGAACTGTTAATTTGATAATTCCGATCTATTGAATTTTGCTTTTATATGAAATTTTTGTAATTGATACTTCAATTTACACTAATATCGGTGTTTAAAGAGTTAGTTGGTGGCTTATTGTTCGTCATTAAATGTATATGAACCTCCAACGAAATCAGCAGAGAATACATTTGCGAAGTACAATGTCCTCTTTTTGAAAATAAAAAAATCAACACTTGCCCAACTTTTCTTCTGACAAAACAAAAAATAAATGCACACAACATACACGAACATATTGGAATAAAATCTTGATCAACGCAAGGTCCATACATATTGACACAAGGCATGTGCGTTGAAATATCAAAACATCAAAGCATAACAATTCAAATCAAAACTCACGTTAAGAAAGAGCATTCACACATAAAATGATACTGAGTCCTATTTGCTCGAGTATCTTATAGCTCAAAAATGTCTCTCAATTGAATCTTGCTATACAATTGAACTTGAAACATAAACCTGTCTTTTTTAAGTTCAATTCCAAACGTTTAAAACAGCAATAACAACAACACAACAACTTTAATTAACATTAATTGTAAAAAACGTAATATTTAATCAAGGAAAGGTTGTGCTACTGAAAAAATATATATCTTAACTCAGTTTTCTAAACATCAGGTCAATAGCACATGCAAAAAAGGCTATGTCGATGTAAGTCTTGTTGAAACTTAAATCATCATTTATTGTATGTGCTGCTCAGCATTTCATTTCCTTTTGCCAAAAATGCTTTCGTTATAATATCGTTTTTACTTTAGATGTTCATAGAATGATATTATGCATTGCACCTGATACTGATGCACAGATATTTTCAAACCCAAACTGCAACGAACGGCAAACAGCATCTCAATGCGCAAAAATAATTGTTAATGCCACTTTTATTTGTGTTGTTCTAAATGTTGTCGTGCGTTTTCTTTACATGATGGTTTTGCTGCATCTAAATCTAGACAGTTGAAAATTCAGATTTGCAATTAAAATAATAATAAAGAAATACATCAAATGAGCAATTATATTAATTCGTGATAACGTGACAATTTATTCGAAGTTATAATACAGTATTTAATATACTAAAATGTTTTATATCATGGTTGCAAATGATCAGTCAGAAGGTATCAATGGGGATTTGTCGTCATTGGCTGCCACCATCATCCTCAGACAGTTATGGAGCATGCGATATGTTTGAAATGCTGTTAAGGAAAACGTTATCCGAACATGAAGCATTATTCAGCGGTATGTCAGACAATATAATAATTTCTTATTTTACTTTATGAATGTTTCTGATATAATAATTGGTCGAAATGCTCTCCTTTTGAAACAAAAACGATATTCGTGTTTTTTGTGTGTTCTTTGTCTGAAGTTGCAATCCTTAACAGTGACAAGGGAATGAGTTCGTTGTTTATACAAAACTATTTTCATACGAATATGTTTGTATGTTTGATTTTATGTTTGATGGATTTAAGTTTTCACTTTTGTCTTCTGTTTGCGTGTTCATCAATGATAGATTAGAAACCGAAACCAACCTTTCATATTAATCAAAACACGATCCCTTTTAAGTTTTAGATGAAATAATTCAACTGTTTATATTTATTGATACATAAAATATTAATCTTAATTGATCGAAAATAAATTAAAATATAATTTAATTGTATGACCGATTCATTTAAGTTGCTTAAATATTGTCTTTGGATGGTACCATCATGTGAACGTTCTCATTCTATTATACTTAAAACTAGTGATTTTAGTCAAAATACGTCTACGTATTACATTAAGACAAATCGCGAATCAGCTTCGGTCAACTTCGTATATATTTGAACAGCGCCTTTTGTACGTATATGAGTTACTTGAACCTGAAACTACTTGAAAAATCAATCCTGTAAGAAGCTTTCTGTAAACGAACTAAGCTATCTGGATAAATAATCAGTCCCACTACACGTTTATCATTGGTTTCTGAATATTTCTATTTTTAGCCTCTATATGTTTCAGACAGTAATGGAGTATGCGAAATGTATGAAATGGCAAGCCGGAAAATGTCATCCGAACGTGATGTGAAGTGAACGGTATTTGTCAGACACTGTGACAGTTTGTGTGTTCATGTCCTTCCCTTAAAAACTATCGAAAGCTATTTTTTGCATTCAAACTATTTCCAAATTTATTCAGGCGAATGTCATGTGTACTCTCTTGTAATTTATTATTTGCGGCAGTTTAAAACACGAGCATCTTAAGTTTTTTTTCAACATTGATCAAAATTGGCACAATGATAAGGTTGCATGACGAAATCTTGTTAGTTTCTCACGAGTACAATTTTGTGGATGCTTAAACGTATTAGATCAATATTCCTGTGCGTGATTTTGACGATTGTACTATCAGTAGTAAATGAAGAAACAAATGAAGTCTTTGAACTACATTAACAAAAACATGCGAATACTTTGTCTATTAAGTATTTGATATTACATCATTTTTGCGAACACTGAAATAAGATTCACATCAGTATCCATAATTTATTGTGTTTATTTTACAACCCAAATCTTAGAGAAATAGGTAAGTGCCAGTTAATTCATATGTGTTGATTTTTAAGCCTCACACAAAAACTCTTTAAAGAGAAACATCATTTTAAAATCAGCTGATATTGCTGGTACCAGTACTTCTGGTGAAAGCCTAACAATATACTCAGAAATACATTATTTTGTTATAATATTTCAATGATTGACATAACATGTGTATTGAATGTACTGTAAAATTATTTTAGTGAGGATAAATTACATTTACATGTGTTTATGCACGCCTTGGGCTGACAATATATGCTATGTTTTTATGAAAGTATTACGCGTAAGCCAAATGGATGCATAATGGTGGGTGGTTATTATAAGGTAAGGGAAATATTTTATGGTCACATGTTAAACATTAATAACTGTATTGCTTGTTCGAGCCATAACGTATTTACGCATTAAAGGATTTCTAGATAACTTGGCAGTTCAAAGGTCGAAAGATAGCATTTTTATTATTAAATGGGGCTTGTTTGACCTATATTTCCTTCAGGTACAAAACACATTCACAATAAATTGGCACAAACGTCTCCTTGTATTTGGCGATATTAACACACACAAACACACTAACCAGACACAACTAGTTCAGGTCGTTTTTGTTATTCAAGTGCACATGTAGAAAACTTATAAATATGCCTTATTTTTTTATATATTTTCCTTATATATTTTTGTGTGAAGAAATTTCTAGTCATTTTAGAATACAGTTTACACAGACACTGTGCTACATTGAAAAGATAGCTGCAGGTAATAATTTAAGGTCGAAGGTCGAAATATAACAATTAAATGTTCAATATAGAGCTTGTTTGAGCTCTATATTTCCTCATGTATTACAGAATTTCAACATATCTTCGTACGAATATTAAGACGATATGGGTCACATAAACCAGATAACTGTCTTCAAGGTCAGGTTCATATTTCAAGATAATAATTGTTTCCTTTTAAGACAAAGTCACATTATATCAAAGGTCGAATTTGGAGCACAATGTTTCTATTATACTTTTACATTTCGCCGGATTCTAACTTTCTTGCGAATAAAATTTCGATAAAAATTGCCATACATTCTTACCTATATTGGACATGGTTTCACTGGGTTTAATATTGATTAATGTAAACATTGGATATAAAATCCCCAGTAAAAAAACATACAATTAAAGAAAAAAAAAGTTACTCTCAACTGGGCTCGAACCACTGACTCCTGGAACAAAAGTCTATCGCTTATACCACTCCGCCATCCGCGCTCATGCAATAAGAGATGAATTTTATACATTATATAACAAATCCTCGTAGTTTCACAAAATATAACGTCAGCAGCAGAACTCTCCAAATTATTCAATCGTTTCGCATTGCAACGCTCTGTAATTGATATTTTAGAGCATGGTAAATGTTCGGTATTACTGTTTTCTCATAAATATCATTACTTCAGCGAAAATTTGCGAATCTGAAACATTTATTTTAAATTTTGTCACTTTACCAAAACTTGAAAAGGCCCCTTCATGTAAAATGGTTTATAAATTTAAATATAATAATTGATGTACTGACATGATGCCAGTGTGATTTAATATAACACGTATCAAAGCCACGTGTTTCTGAATCCACATGTGTGTCTATTGTAGATAAAACACGAATGGGTTTATATAACGTATGTTAATTAAATATCTTGCAATAACGGACCACCTCTGAAGACCAATTAATTAGTTATTGGCATCTTTTCACATTGAGTTGAACAAACACATTTTGTTTTAATTAATCATTCATTATATAAAGTTAAATTTTAATATAAGGTGACTTGGCACACAACTGTGGCGTGACAATTTACTTGACGTACCTTTTTTAACAGAATAGTTAAAAAATATAAGGGTGACTTAGCGATATATTTAATAAATCATGACATCAAACCGTGGTGAGGCGAAAATACGTCATTTGTTTTCTCTTACATCTCCAAAAGATTAGGATACCTCGGTGTTTTTTTCGTTAACTTTGAGTTGATGGTTGTGGATAAGTTGATGTTTCTAATGATATGTCACATGACACCCATAATTATTTTACCGATTCTTTATACATCTACAACAGATGCAAAGTAATTAGAAAACTACTTTTTCTGATTAAATGTCTGTCAAACCGTATGCGACTCTAATTTGCTTTTAGATTTGACAATGTAAAAAGTAAATTTACAGATGTTTAGTATAGAAACATAATACGCAGAAATGTATCACTTTTTATATCTCAAAATGTTTTTTGGCACAAGCTTCTTGGAAGTGGCTCCATTTCTTTTATAAGAATGCAAACTTATCTATAAGATCAAGAAGAATTCAATGTTTTGTGCATGCACAATCTTTTACATGTTCAAAGCAATGGTTGATGTCGTGGGCAATTATTTTGTGGAAATTTACTCGTCACAGTGGCAAGTAATATCGGTTTACCTTTAAAAACTTCACCCAGCCAACACTTATAAAGGTCGTCACGTTTTCAAATGGGTTTTGATTGTATGTTTCTGTACGTTTGTTGATGAATAAATCTTAGCTCAATCGCGCTACATTTGCTGAATTCTATAATAATGCGAAATATGTCGAAAACACATATAAAGCCTAGTAAACCGTTTAATTATCCGTGAAATTTCAAAACATTCTTTTTTTAGCACCATCTCAGAAGTATATTTGGCTCAGGTATTAATGCATCGAAAAAAGAGGTGACCCTCTTGATAAACGGCCGTGTATTTAAATTTAATGCATCCTTAAGAGAATCCGTAATTGCGTTGTGCCTTTTCAACTCGTTATATAAGTTAAAGGTGATTTTCAATTATGTCTGTAAATGACATATGCGTTTAAAGTATAGCGGCAAATCCGATTATACAAACACTTCAACGGCAATCGTTAAACCAATAGCTATTGCTTTAATAAACGATTTGCTCAATTTCTGTCCTGTGTTTGACTTCGGTTGTTATATATCAGGATTCTGTTGAATAAACGGTTAAAAACACATGGTTTGTGTTATATTGTCTTTTTTTTGGAATCTATGTACATATGACGTAGTGCAAGGAGTGTTTTCAATGTTAATTTACAGAATTGTCAACAAATAAAAGTAAACTATAATTAATTCAATTGTAAGGTATTAGTTGTCAAGGAACTAATATTAGTAATTGACAATGTCATTTTCATCGTATCAAGTTCAATCCCAAGTCAGGTTATTCAAACATGTCTTTGCCAATGCGGGAATGCTTAGTATTGTAGCTGATTGTCCTGTTGTTTTCACTTGTCATTATGATTGTTCTTGTTCGGTTTTGAAAATTTTCTGGATTTCTTTACATATTAACACTTGGCAATAGAAGAAATACAGCTTAACAAGCTTAAAGGCATAGTCACCAAAATTAAACTGCCTCCAATTAAACACGACAGCATTTCGTATGTGTTTCCAAAATGTTGACGGAAATAACGCGCACATAACTCAAGCAATCATATTCGAGTATTGAAGTTTGCATGTGTGTATAAATAAGAAAGTCAACGAGTTTGAGTGTCTAGTGTTTTCTATTTTTTGTACACGGACGTAACACGTTCAGTGTATCTGTTTGTTGTTTACGATCAACGGTCATATCTGCTTCGAAATAACATGTATCAATATATGATTGCTACAATAATACTATCAATCTTGCACATGTTTTTCCAGTCTCATAAGAATTCATAAGACGTGCATGTGTCGCAAAAGTTAATCATTGATACACGAATACTCTTTGAATTTGATATGAATTGAATTGCAATTGTGGTTTGTTTTATGTGTAATTAGAATGGGAAATAAGTATCAGCAAACTTTAAAATATAGAAAATATAAACGTAGCAGCCAACAATAATATAAACAATTTTTTTGTCAAATTGATGTACTAGTTTTCAAAGAAATTTATGTATTCTCAAACTTTATGAACATAATTTACATCATAGAAGAGGGATGCAATACCATGTAAACAAAAGTTGTATTGTTACGTGTGTTAATGAAAAATATAATGACAAATAACTGAATCCATACTAATTTGCCACGTTCTTAAGTATACTTTACTCTCCATATCAATGTGTAATCAAAGAGGCGACATTCGTTAATGTCTTAGTGCTATTCGTTTCTTTTCTATGTTATGTCATTAAAAATAGACCTTAAATTTAAAACAAAAATATTTCTATGGAATAATTATCTATAAGAGTCATTAATATACATTCGGGACAAAGTGTCTGTGATCCGTTGCTTACACAAGGAAAAGAAGATCATTACATCTTGAGCACAACACAAATAATAAGTATGTCCTAACAATGCAAACTATGATGTCTATGCACTTTCAATCGTATCGTGCGTCGCCCTTTGAACGCGACAGTCACGGCGACGCACGATATATTTAACACGATATATCGCCCTTGTGTAGATAGCCCAAAAGGCGATATATCGTGTTAAATATATCGTGGGTCGCCGTGACTGTCGCGCAAAATATCGTGCGTCGCCGCGACTGTCGCGCAAAATATCGTGTATCGCTTCGTGTTTCGTGTCTCGCGTTCAAAGGGCGACGCACGATACACGAAGCGACGCACGATATTTTATTATTCAAATTTCGACCATATTATCCGAATCTCTTGTATCGCGGTCTAATTTCAGACCGCTACACACGACGCACGAAGCGATACTCGATATTTTGCGCGACAGTCGCGGCGGCACGCGATATTTTTACTGTTTAAATATCGCTGTAATAATATCGCCTGTCGCGTTTTCAAAAAATTAGAATGCGACAGTCGCCCTTTTATATGCGATATCTCGCCCTTTGAACACGACCGTCGCACTTGACGAACGTGACCGTCGTCCTTTATGAACGCGACCCTTTTATAAGCGATATCTCGCATAATTTTTTGAAAACTCGACAGACTGTCGCGCAAAATATCGTGCGTTGCTTCGTGCGTCGCCCTTTGAACGCGAGACACGACACACGAAGCGATACACGATATTTGCGCGACAGTCGCGGCGACGCACGATAATTTGCGCGACAGTCGCGGCGACGCACGATAATTTGCGCGACAGTCGCGGCGTCGCACGATATTTTTAACACGATATATCGCCTTTTGGGCTACCTACACAAAGGCGATATATCGTGTTAAATATATCGTGCGTCGCCGCGACTGTCGTGCAAAATATCGTGCGTCGCCGCGACTGTCGCGCAAAATATCGTGTATCGCTTCGTGTTTCGTGTCTCGCGTTCAAAGGGCGACGCACGATACACGAAGCGACGCACGATATTTTATTATTCAAATTTCGACCATATTATCCGAATCTCTTGTATCGCGGTCTAATTTCAGACCGCTACACACGACGCACGAAGCGATACTCGATATTTTGCGCGACAGTCGCGGCGGCACGCGATATTTTTACTGTTTAAATATCGCTGTAATAATATCGCCTGTCGCGTTTTCAAAAAATTAGAATGCGACAGTCGCCCTTTTATATGCGATATCTCGCCCTTTGAACACGACCGTCGCACTTGACGAACGTGACCGTCGTCCTTTATGAACGCGACCCTTTTATAAGCGATATCTCGCATAATTTTTTGAAAACTCGACAGACTGTCGCGCAAAATATCGTGCGTTGCTTCGTGCGTCGCCCTTTGAACGCGAGACACGACACACGAAGCGATACACGATATTTGCGCGACAGTCGCGGCGACGCACGATAATTTGCGCGACAGTCGCGGCGACGCACGATAATTTGCGCGACAGTCGCGGCGTCGCACGATATTTTTAACACGATATATCGCCTTTTGGGCTACCTACACAAAGGCGATATATCGTGTTAAATATATCGTGCGTCGCCGCGACTGTCGTGCAAAATATCGTGCGTCGCCGCGACTTTCGCGCAAAATTTCGTGCGTCGCCCCGACTGTCGCGCAAAATATCGTGTATCGGTTCGTGTGTCGTGTGTCGACCTTTATGAAAGAAGGGCGAGATTATAGATGGCACTATCCGGATTTCGTACTTTAAAGCAACACGTTAACACAAAGAAGGAATGTATATATTTGAAGTTAATCAGACTGCATTATGTGACGACGAAGAATTTGTTCCAGAACCCCTAGTGTACTATTTTACTCATAATTGACTAAAGAAAGTAGGAAAATATGACTTTAAATTTTAGCTGTAATTTCAAGATTTTGTACTGAAATACGTGTTTGTATATTTTTTGCGTAGTATTTTTTGTTGATATCCGCAGTACCTGAAAGACGCCCCAGTTGTCTGATACGGTGAATACCAAACAAACACACATGCTACCGGGAACGGGATTTCAACTCGGCTGTCCCATGTGAGAAACGCGTGTACCGACCACTTAGCGAACAGTCAACGATAGCAATGATAGCAATAAATATCAAGTTTCTGCCTAAAAATGTAAATACCAAAATAAGTTTGTTAAAGTTCCACGTTATCTTGAAACTGAAACTTATTTAAAAAAGGTATAGTTCTCGAATGTCTCACCATGATTACGTTACTGCCTGCATACAATAACCGTTGAACCATTTTGTAATGACGGTCGGCAATTAACAAGCAATCATTTTGTATGTCAATAATAATATATTCGATTGTTATGCTGATAACATTTTTTTCTGTCTGAGAAAAAACGCAAATTCCCCTATGGGAATATATTGACAGAAATTAATAAAATATATACAATTTATCAATTAACTGTTGTAAGGTTGTGTCACTGATACTGATCTGATACCGATTTTGGGGGATTATAAACACATGGCTCCCAATAATAAACCTTCTGAATTCAAGGCACAGGCCAAAAATTACGAGTACAAAGGTAAAATTTTAATTCATTTAGGAATAGTACATAGGAAGCGTTTAATTCTTAATGATAACACTTGTACACTCTAATATAAACGTCATTCGAACATTTTAAAATCGTACTGTTTTATGTAGAATGTGAACGTTTTCATCACTTCAAATACGGCGGGTAAATTGATCTTGTCTTGAAATGACCAATCGTATGGGATACAACCAAAATATGTAGATTTTGTGTCTATTAAAAACAGCTTGGTGTTGCTTTTTGTTATATGAAACAATAAAACACATACTTATTTTTCTCTGATCTTAAAAATGACTGTATAAATAACAAGTGATGAGCATTTTGCGAACCTAATTCGCGATTGACGTCAATTAATCCACCATCCAACTCCAATGCAAGGATGCAATTATTTGCAATATTGCGCTATGTGTAAATGCTGTTTACCAATTGTGAATACCTTTTGTGAATGTCGGAGTTGATTTTCGGACTTTTTTCTTACATGTTAGGCAAATTATTAAATCATTTTTAAAACCTCATGTTTAGCATTTTAACAAGTTTACTATTGTCTTCAGCTGTGATTTTTATTGACAATTTTCTACATCTTTAATTCAGACAATCAAATAGCCTTTTATTTGATGTCTTCAAATACTTCATCACAAAAGCGAATGATTCTGATTTGCGTGACAATAATTATCCCATGAAGCTTTAGTTAAACAGATACAGATTTTACGAAGAAGTATCAGTTGCAATTTCAATCGGATGCACACTGTCACTACAACGCACGCTTAATTTTTGAAGTTAGCAAGAGAAAAGCGGTTTTCGATTCACAATATTTTGCATCGGGATGCCGTCGCCTAATGAGCGTTCTATAGTTCTCTCCCAAAGATACCTAGTACTGGTTGTTAGTCCCAAGAAACGGACTCGAGAGCGTTTCAATAAGCCGTAGGCTTTTGATGCAATCGAGCTAAAATAAATAGGTTTAAACTTAAGCTTACGAGCATTTTAAATTTCGCATTTTCTTTAATTGTCGGCTTCCATGAGCATAATGTTACCGTGACAAACTATTAAATATACAGAAAAATGCCTCACATTTTAACTTTATAATAAAACATACATATCAGAACGATATTATTTAAACGATACTACGTTGTATCCAACAAGAAAACAAAGTATTGCTTTTGATACGTTTTATGTAATTTCTAATTAAAGTGATATTATGGGCATTTTTCAATCTTACTGTTGAATTGAGCTAAAAAGAATTAACAGGTCAAAAGAGTTAGTTAAAATGTGGTAACTGACGAATTATCTGCAACTCATCTCGCTACAAGTTGTTTATAAAAATACATGTTATATTCGATATTCTTACGTGACTTACCCAGTCCTGTAAGCCGAAATGATCCGTAAAACAAAATTGTGTCTTTGTGTTGTATGAACGAATCTGCACTAAAACTAAATTTAGGTTCACATCGTACATGCATGATCAGTTGTCAAAAGACAGTACGGTTAATATTCAAATGCATTATTTTTCTCTTTCCGGGATATTGTTTTAGTATGTTGATGCTGCATTAACAAATATAAGTGTATATGAAGTGAAAACACCAACTACAAACAACGGTTGCGATAGACACTTATGAACTGCTAGATGCCCATAATATCACTTTAATCAGAGACACAGCAATTACAACATTCCATGTGCCAAACTCTTTTTTCGATTTATTAGAATCATTATTAAGAAATTTCACTTTCATGAACATAAGGATCGTTCGAGCAAGACTTATTTGGTATATATTTATATATACATACAAAGTACATACATAGGAAAATACGTATAAGAATAAGGAAATATGAGCACACACGTATCGTTAACCCGTTTCGGAAAACCCGAACAATATTAAGTGCTAGTCATGTCATTGATAATATAATTTAAAAAAGGGATATACCAATTACATACACGTTTAACATGATATATGCATGATTAAAAAAAGAACACAATTTCATTTGGAGTGTACTTAGATATGTACAAGTATTGTGTATTTTTGATTGTTGAATAGTAAGATGCCTTATATGAAATAAATATTTTAGCGGGGCAGCACTTAAAATAAAAGACAATAAGTAAAGACAGTCAACATAAAGAAGAGTTAACTGACATTATTAATTTGAGCATACCAAGTACACTACAATTTGATGACAACAAAATCGGACACTTTAGACGACGGATAAACTATTACCACTAATTCCAAAGAATACACACATGCTAACATTTAAGTTAAAAACTTAGTTCGAACGTAATTATTCAATGGGCATTGCTTTCAACGAAAATATGCAAACCAACATCTTCAAAAATGCAGTTTAATTTATTCTCTCTAAGCCTACTTGTTTATGAGGCATCTCAGATAAATAATGTATCTATCTTTCTTTGCGAAACCCCCACCACCTATTTGTTTCTTAAGGCAAGTAAATGTCAGACTGTAGTATTCTATCAAAATTTTACATTCACATACATTTAAAACAAGTAGCGTCATATGTACAAGCGTGATTTGAGTGATAACAGTGCTACCGACTTTTACGTGTTAATTGTTATTTCCATGTTTACTATCAATATCTTCTGGTGACAGTTATAGAAATAAAAACATTCATTGTTTACCAAGCGTGAACAATTAATGAACTTATATGTAACGCTTGTTATAATAAAGATTAACGTTTTTAGATCAAAAAGTAGATCACAAAGATCTGATTGTAAAACACATACATATTAGAAACGAGTTAACATACGACGTATCACAAAAACAAGTTTTGCAGCATTAATCTGTACGCTCTGATTGAGATACTATATGATGGCGGCATTGATAGGCACGTACTTGAAACATCTGGAAATGGCGAACCAACTCTGAGTTCCAAATACTTAGGCTCAGTCCGTGATTTTGATTACTTTTGATATATACTAGTATGCGGCTTAGATAATACTAATATAGATCTACTAGTATACGGCTTAGATTATACTTATATACTAGTATACGGCTTAGATAATACGAAAATACAAGTGTACGCTTTAGATTATATGTATATTCATATACTAGTATATGGCTTAGATTATACTAATATACCAGTATACTGCTTAGGTTATGTTAATAGTATACGGTTCAGATAATACTAATATACTAGTATACGGCTTAGATTATACGAATTTATTCGTATACGGCTCTGATTATACTAATATACTAACACATGGCCGGCTTAGTTTATACTTATATAATAGTATACGGCTGATATTAAAATAATATACTGTTAAGATAATAAGTAATAAGTAAATACTCTTTAACAGCTTAGTTTATACTAATACACTAGTATACGGCTTAGATTATACTTATATAATAGTATACGGCTTCTTTGTATTTACTTGCTTATACCGCTTTTCCCAAATAACAATTTAAAATATTAAAAGGAAATGACGGCATAAAGCATAATTTTCCAAAGCTCAATATTATAAGCCGATATCGAACTATATATAGTGATTATTCGTACACCTAATGTTTATGTTTTGTGTTAATAATGGATTATATAATTTTGGAAATACATATGTTGGAGTTATTTGCTGAATGTTTTAAACTGTTTTAGTTCTTTTCATCTGCATACCGCCTGCAACAATTATACACATGCATCCCATTTAGTAACGTAAAAATACATTTAGAAAAGTTTATACATACGTCACGTGATGATAGTGTTTTTTGTTCAGAATACCAGTTCCTGCATCTCAGACAATCTTATTTTTTACTCATATACACCAACTGCTTATACATTAGCTCTAAGTACTCTTATTTTTTTGTAAACTGTTATTTCAAATTGCACGTGACATGTATTAAATAATAAACATAGAATGCAAAAAGATATTATTTTCGAGATGATTGTCTAGATGCCAATGAATATCTAGCCAAAATGCCAATTACACTATTTTTTTTTCTGAAATGCAGATTGGCATTTACTGGTATGCTTAAAATAACTAACTACATAATATTGTGTTTCGAGAATGTTGATGCGATTTATAAACGGTTTCTGTTCTCCATTTTTCTATGCGTACTGTCGTGATGCACATTAATTCAACACGCATAGATATATGAAGAAAAACGAAACAAAATACTTCAAAGTATTATTAAGATTATTTGTTTGAAATTATACGATAAATAATCCGACCAACGTAAGATTTACATATCTAAATAAATAATAAGTTTGGATTTCTGTATTGTATGATAATACAAAGCCCGTGTTCACTCAGCATGCTCTGTAAATAATGTTGCCTAACGCAAATGCGTGGTTCATAATTTCAACATGTATACGTATTTTTTTAGGGCTTACATATGAGCAGATGTTTTAAATCCGCCAAAAATTACTTTGTGATATTGTATCGGTGATGTTATTGTTACAATATAATCATATAGCATTAAGCAAAACAATAGAGACGCAGTGCGATGGAGGGCTTTAAGTGGACTTTGGATTGGCAGATCTGGGTGTATTTGTTGCGAAGTGTTTCTTCAGATTATGTTTATAGGTAGGAAAATGGATGCTTATTTTCTGTAAAGATTATGAAGATTATCAAAATAATCACACCGTTTTGTGTTGTAAAAAGATTTCAGTTCTGTGTTGTAACATTCAAGCTGTGCGAATAACATGCGCTTATACAGCCTTCACTAGTATTAATACTGCGGTTACACAACTGAAGTACTGTAATGAAGGCACAATAAACATTATGGTACTCATTATAAATCAATACTGTTGCGAGTCGGCCTTGACCTTCGCCTTCAGGGGTGACTGGTCTTTGTCAGGCTTGGCCTTCGCCTTCAGGGGTGACTGGCCTTCGTCATCCGTTAGTACTTTTTGGTGATTGTGAATTGTTTCATTGTGTAATTATGAGCGAGTGAGTGATTGCTGTTGTTAATGACTCCAACTTAAAGGATTAGAGACGACAAAGAGTTTGAAAACAGTTAAGATTTTTATTGTAGAAAACTCGTTAAGATATGACGATAATAGTATAATAAAACGTTTACACAGCTTAGTGAAGTGTAGCCTATCAAAACGTACTATTATCGAAAAGAGACTAACTGGCTCAAAGTGCGTTACAGAAATGATGATCAAATATATTCAATTCATTAAAGTATATTATAATATATTATTTACTTAATATTGTTTATATTACTCTCTTTAAGTTACTTATTAAATAATAAGTTTAAAATACGCGCACCTTTTTGCTAAGTTTTAATTTAGAAGTTCTAGTTTTAAAGAAAACCGAGATGGAGTTCAGGCTCTTTTAGAAATGTTGGAGTCCCGAATGAACGCGTTCGGGCTATTTATACTCGTCACGGTGCCACATTGTGGCATGCCACATGCCACACACCCCAATGTGGCACCACATTGTGTCGTGCCACAATTTTTGTGGAACGCCACAGCTCCTGTGGCATGACGAAGCAACTAATGTGGCAGCTAGGTGCGCGTCGTTTACAATAGCATTTCAAAGGCCAATGTATTATTTTCTCGTAAAAACAACATGTTTACAGAATAAATGGGTTCAAATTACACATGATAAGTTAATTTAGCGTTTTGAAGACGAACCTCAACTCGTTTGCGGGAGAAAAACATACTTTCGCTACTTAGCCGAAATTGACAGTTAAAACAAGATGGCTGCCACGAAAATGTTGGAAAGAACTCTAAGACGATATTAACAAATTAAATCATCACAAAGTATTTAAAATGAACCCTACTGCGCTGTTATGTAGATAAGTATACATTGTGTTGAAAAACACTAACATTTTACAACAACATCGTTCATGAGTTTGGAATCGAGCGTAACATAGTTCAAGAAAAATACATGGATACGAAGATTCATTACATAGCTTAAAGTTATATGATAGTGGAGATACAACAGGCAAACTAAATATAACTGGCAAACATATGCATTAAGTATGTTGTTTCGTGACTATTAAGAAACGACTACATAATTCTTGTGGTTCAGCCAGTGCAAACCAACGGAAGTAAGTATAAAAGACTCAACAACAGAGTGTCAACTTAAGTCAATACAAGGTAAGTGATTTTGATCATGTTAAAACCAATAATGCTTGTTTGAGTTTTCACCGTCGTCATATTTGAGTTTCCACTCTCAACATTACCCCCTTGTTGTTTATGGCTAAACTCCGATAGCCATAACTCTAACAACTTTGTGAATGATAAATATTTGAAAAACAAACAATTTAATAACAATAAAGTCGTTAAATAATCTTATTAACAAATAACAATTTTACAGTTCCCTCATCTAAACACTGCAATTTTACAGTAAGCACTACACTTAACACCAACGCATTCAGAATGCAATCCTGGAACTGACATTTAAATAAATAAGGCTTAAACATTTTAAACATTGCAACAATCACAACTCAATTTTGAAATTTTGACAATCTGACAAACAATATTTCAAAACAATAAGAATTGTTAACATCATCATCCAATAGATATCAAACAATTTTAGTTTACTAATACACATGACTAGATATCAACAAACATTTAAACTTAAAATAATACCAGATTTGATACATATTTGACAATTTCCAACCAATCGGAGTTCTTCAATTGATAAATGTTAAGAATACTTTAGATCTTTAAGCATAGCTGACTATAAGGTAATAATGAATAATAAGCCCATACATGTGGCAAGTTGTGAAAAATGAATAAGTTTAATAAAGTTAATGGAAATGACTATTCTTAATGGTTACTTATTATTTATAATACTGATGATGATAGTATAAGGCAAAATTTATCTCCTACAATTATAATTTATCTTCTAAAATTATTGTTTTCTTTGTCTTCGAGAAGCCGCTGCCTCTTCGGTACGTTCTCCTCAGGCCTGCCCCGTGGTCTTGAGTCGGCGGCGATGCGCCCAACTGCCCTTTCGATCCTGTCCATGGTCGAGGTCATCCTGGTCAAGCCACGATCGACATCCCTCATGCCCCTGGTGTTCCGGTCGATTGCCTCAGCCACTTTCGCGAACCCGGCCTCAAGGATGGATGCGATGGCGTTGAACAACAGGGTCTGGTTTGCCTCTGATGGCCTCACATCGTCAGTCTGCACGCCAACTTCTGTGATGTTTCTGGTTTGCGGCGGTGATAAAGGAAAAGCCGTATCATCATCAAGGAAGAGGGTGTCAGCAAAGTGGAATCCTGGCGAAACCTGTCTAAGTGTCGGCCCAGCAACAGGTGTGCTCAACACCTTTACAGGTGTGTGCAACACCTCAGCCATGGATGTGGCTCGATACGCGTCTGTGGAGCTGTTCGACTTTGGTGCACGGGCGTTGAGAGTCATAGAGCTGGTGGTGCTGGCTGGAGTGTTTATTATGACGGGCGGTCTCGACAGTTGTGGTAGTTGTTCTACAGCTGGAGAGTTGAAGGCAATCGCAGATGGTCCCAACGGTTGTTGTGGTGGTGCAACAGCTGCGCTCGACGTCTGGCGGTGTGTCCCGCTGGAAAGCAGATCGCCCATCCCAGGGTTACATGGGTCATATTCCTGCACTTTTTTAAGAAAAGATAACTGGGCCAGGATTTCCGGAGTGACTTTTATTGTGACTAGACCATCGTTGTTTTCTTCTTCTTCGTGGTCACTCATCAAGGAGTCGGAGATCATGATCACTCGATGGTCCGTCTCATATTGGGTGGCTTCCCTGAAGTCCGTTCCTTCTGAAACAGGCTTTGGATTGGCGTTATTACGGAGGAACCGCGTCGGGTCCTTGTTGTTGCCAGCTAGCGCCGTGTGTTTTGTGTAGTTTGTCACGTGTTTCTGTAGGGCTTCCTTTGTGGTGCACCTAAACATGCACAACGTGCAATAGAATGGGCAATCGTCGAGGGCCACGTGGTGCTTGTAAATGTGATCAACCATTCTGTACTTCTCTGTGACGCGTATGTTCCCCTTCTTTGCGCAGTGCAGGCAGGTGAACTGGCGTCTTTTTGTCCTACGAGCCTCCATTGTTCCCTGGAAATACACAAGAAGTAACCGGTTTTGAGGATTGGCTCCACAAGCAACACGCCACTTCCATCAACGTGACCATATCGTCATTTATGCCAAAAGAGAGGGGTTGAGAACCAAAGGTGAGCGAGTAGTTGAGGAAATGTTAGCTTTTGTTGGAGCCTTGTGCGATAGGAATTGGTGATGTGATGAGGTCTGGTGTGTGCTCGGGATAAATAATCTCGTCATGACTATGTACTTGATTATGTGTGCGTAAACAAATAGCTACATGTTTTATTATGCTTGCGAATGAGTGTTGCTTTGCGAAACCAAATTGTTCGCCGCTTTAATCAACCAGGTTGGCCTCTTATCTCCTTCGTATTTCTTTAACTTGTCATGGTGAGCCATCTGTGACCCACCTTTCCCATTCAGCAGTATTTTGTAGGTGACAGGGGACTTCTTTTCCACCACTAAATATGGCCCATTGAATGCCTTTTCGAGCATCACGCCCACCTTTCGTGATTCATGCAGAAGCCATACGGCATCACCCACATTGTATGTATGAAATACTGTTTTGACATCATACGCATCTTTGCTACGTTTTGCATTTGCCTTCATGTGCTTACGGGCAATTTCATGTGCCTTTTGCAGGTGTACTCGGATAGAACTGACATATTTCGCGTCTGATGTTTGCTCTTTGCCCTTTGCATATCCATAAACCAAATCAGCAGGTACCCTCACCTCTCTCCCAAAACACATCAGATTTGGCGAAAGACCGGTGGCTTCGTGTGGCGTTGATCTGTAGGCCCCTGCCAGACATCCCAGGTATAAATCCCATTCATCTTGGTTAACCAGGTAAGCCTTAATCATTTTGATCAGTGTTCTATTGAAACGCTCTGTTTGACCATTCCCTTTTGGATTTCTTGGAGTAGTGCGCGTTTTCCTTATTTCGAAGAGCTTGCACAAGGCTTGAAAAATGGCACTCTCGAAGGTTGACCCCATGTCTGTGTGAATTGACAACGGTGCACCACATCTGGCTATAAACTCGTTTGCAATTTTTAAAGCGCAGTCATTGGCGCTCAGTGTCGGTACAGCAATTACTTCTACATATTTGGTGAAATGGTCTGTAGCCACCATAATGTATCGGTTACCCCGTTCTGTTACTGGCAATGGTCCCAAAAAATCAATTGCTAAGGTGTCCCATGGTGCGCCGCTTGGTAAATGGCCCATCGGAGCTTTTGCTTTCTTCTGTGGTTTCTTGTCGCATGCACAGATATCACAAGCTTTGATGTATAATTTCAGGTCTTCCTTCAGATTAAACCAGAAGAACTGGTGCAATATTTTTTGGAGGGTTTTCTTGATTCCGAGGTGCCCAGATATTACATTGTCATGTGCCAACCGCATCAGCTCTTGCTTCAACTCAACTGGGACTATAATTTGAGTATATTGTCCTGTCCCGTTCTCTTTCTTGAAACGCTTACATAGCACCCCATCTTCAAGATACAGTTGTTCCCAGAGGGTCCACTAAAATCTGGCAGCAGCACTTTCCCTTGCCATGTCACCAGCTGTTGGTCTCTCCCCTTTGATTTGTGCTTGTTTGATGATTTGGATGTCAGGATCCCTGTCTTGTATTTTGGACATTTCTTCTGGGGTAAATTGTTGGAACCAGGGTTTAACTGTACTTCTAGTGTCAATGGTCCTTAATTTTCCGGTTTCCTTTTCAGCAACCTGGGCCACTAAATCTTCAGACTTCATCATTTCTGCTCTTTGTCGACACTTCGAGCATGGACCACAGGGTAGAGGTTCACTGGTATCATTCTTGTCACATTCACAGTCTCTTGGTACTTCACACCTTGACAAGGCGTCGCAGTGTGGCTGATGAAATGCTGCTAATATTTCAATCCATCTGGCTATCTTTCCATTCGGCTCTTTCATACTAAACAACCACACTAGAGCCTGGTGATCTGATCTTACTATGAATTGGCTGCCCATCAAATACTGCCGGAAATACTGAACAAAGTACACAACGGCAAGAAGCTCTCTCTCGGTTACACAGTAGTTTCTTTCAGCCTTGTTCAAACCACGGCTGGCATATGCTATCACCCGTTCCTTATTGTCTTGCATCTGAGACAGGACCGCACCAATTCCAACGCCTGACGCGTCAACGTCAAGATAGAAGGTACCTCCATCGTTAAGAGGGTAGCTCATTACATTGGGACTTGTAAGTTGCCCTTTCAGTGCCTCAAATGCTTCTTGACAAGCCTCTGTCCATGCAAATAGGGCATCATTACGTGTCAGGTCTGTCAATGGTTTGGCAATTTTTGCGAAGTTTTTCACAAAACGACGGTAATATGATGCTGTTGCGACAAATTGCTTCACCTGCTTTTGGTTAACAGGTTGTGGCCAGGATAGTATTTTGGATACATTCACTGGGTTTGGCCGAACACCGTCCTTGGAGACCACGTGCCCTAAGAAAACGACTTCAGTCTTTAGAAGGTGACATTTGTCAGGACTTAGTTTCAAGCCGGCCTCTACTATCCTTTCCAAGACCTCATAAACCCTCTCAATGTTTTGCTGAAATGTCATTGCATAGACAATAATGTCATCCACATATATAAGACATGTTTGCCATTGCAGACCCTGAAGTACGAGCTCCATCGTTCGCTGAAAAGTGCTGCCACTGTTGTTCAGTCCGAAGGGCATACGCGTCATTTCATAGAGTCCGTACTTGCAGGTAAATGCTGTCTTCGGGATATCCTCACTTTTCACAGGTATTTGAAAATACCCGCTTGTTAGGTCGAAACTGCTAAAGTAAGCAGAGCCTGCAATTGCATCAAGACAATCTTGAGTCCTTGGCAAAGGGAACCCATCAGGTTTGACCACCGCATTGAGCTTTCTGTAGTCTACACAGGGTCTGACAGCTCCAGACTTTTTCCTCACAAAGACAATTGGGCTGGCCCATGGAGACGTGCTTTTCTGTATAACCCCCTTTTTCAGAAGATCATCTATTGCAGATTTCTCCTCTTCTGCGAATGCGAGTGGCACGCGTCGTGGCCTCTGCTTGATCAGCTTAGCATCTCCAGTGTCAATTGAGTGTTCCGAAACATTGGTAAGGCCTACATCCCATTCGTTCTTCGAAAATGCCTCACTAAATTTGCATAGAAGAGCTGCGACAGTACGCTGTTGTTCTTGGCTCTTGCCATCAACAGATTTTTCATAAAGGTCTTTTAGGTGATCCGGTATTGGTTGATCCATATACTGATGCAGTTTTGTTTTTGCTTTACTTTTTCAGGTTTTTCTTTAGCGATGACGCTTACAATTCTTTCAATCAGCTCCGCTCTACCGACATCAGCATTCTGTCTCAAGGTAACTTCAACATCCATCGGGTTCAAGACCCTGACCTTGCATGTCGACAGTTTATTGATATCAACAAGGGTGGAAGCCATGACCAACTGATATTTGTCCTTAAAGTTATTGCTAGGTTCCACTATGTATTCCGCAGCCATTAAGCAATCGTCTGATTCTTCTCTCTCTATGTAAACGTCCACCAGTGCTTCCGTTAACCCAGGGATTTTCACATCATCCGCCACTGTCACTCTTCTGGAGCATTTCCCTCTACCTACTTGAAAAACCGGGATCTCCTTACCATCTAACACGATCTTATTTTGGCTTAAAATGATGTCAGCCGGTCCCTGACCGCTACCCATCAGTATATCATATCCAAGTAGGGCTTCATCCTCGATGTCTGCCACAATCACTTCCTTGATAAGTTTGTGTGGCCCCAGTGATATTTCAAAACTCCCCTTTCCCACCTCAGGCACAGGAACACCCCCTGCACCTACTAAACATGCAGACCGCACCAACTTTGGCATCATGGTACTAGGTAGTTTGTCAAATGCCTTACTGGATATTACAGTTCGAGATGCCCCAGTATCTGCTGTAAAGATCAACTCCATCCCGTTAACCGTTCCATGAACGTATACTCCATCTGCTAGTGACCGCCTTAAATCTCTCAATGCTTCCCTTGGAGCTCCTTGCTCCTTTGCTATCTCCTTTGTTCGGCCTTCTTCTACATGTATTTGGACCTCCCCTTGGCCGACAGGGCTGGTCCCTTGAAGTTTAAAGGTTTCTGCCTGTGTGTTTCTTGAGTACTTGCCTTTTGTTCTATTTTGTTGTCATCCTTCTCCGGACATTCACGCGCAAAATGTCCAAACTTGTGACAGCTAAAACATTCAACACCAGCCTTCTTTAGCTGATGCCCCTTATTGTAAGCAGGTTGCTAATGCTCCAAATTATCGAGGCGCTTTAGTATTTCGTTCAAGAGCTCAGTTTGGTCAACATGTTTATGTGTATTTTGCGCAACTCTGTTGAAGTGCCTTTTGTCCTTCATGACTGTTTCGGTATGTGTTTCAGATGAGCCCCGTTGAGAGAACTGATCTTCTCGCACTACCCTAGCAAACTTCCTGCGGCGTTCTGAGTCTTGAGACTTTCTGACTTCGCTAAATGTAACGGCATAGTACACGGCCTCGTCAAGAGTCGATGGATCCTTGTGAAACTCTATTTCAAACCGTGCCTCCTCGTCACGTAACCCATCTAAAAATCTTCGCACAAGATCTTCATCCCTAGTTTTTTTATCCCGACGTGCATGTGCCCTGTCATACAATTCTCGCAGATTGGCAGCATATTCTTCAACTGACTCCCCTTGCCGTTGATACCTGTGTGCAAACTTTGAAGCAAATGACTTCGCTGTTTCGATGACTCTGAAGCGGCTATTAAGCTCACCAATCAGCAGATTATAATTGTGCATCACATCTTGAGGGAGTTGAGTGAAGACAAATTGTGCTGCTTGACCTTCCAACCGAGGTAATAGCTGGTCTATTCTTGTGTCATCATCCCATCCGTAACGCGTACCTATCGCCTCAAACCTTGAAATCCAAACCTGCCAATCTTCCTTCCCTGTGAATGGGGATATCTTCACATGATCTGGGTTCACTGTTCTGTATCCTTGCCGTTGATACTGACCTATACCACATGGCATTTGGCGATTCCAGCGACCTTGTACTTGACCTTGGTTGCACCGTTGATCATATGGAACCCATCTATTCTGATTTCTGTCACCATATGAACCATCAGCCCTCCCATAGAAAGGTGGAGCCATTGCTGATAGGTTGGAGTCGCGCCCCATACCAGCATCGACAGGTACAGTGTTGGAGCGACCTTCCATAAGAGAGTGTTGTCCAGGGGGCTGTAAGTTATTCTCACCATATTCTTGCGATTGGATTTTTGTCTGCTTATTTGCTTTCATGCACTGAAGCTCTTTGACCAAGTCCTTGATAATAAGCGTCAAGCTGTCTATTTTCTCTTTGCTACATTGACTTGGACAGTTGGTTTCTCCTGAAGAAGGATGATCACTATCGCCAGACGATTGCGACACAATGTGCAATTCGGAACAATCATTTCCAAACGACACATTTTCACTACAAAGTTGTGTCTCCGCTTCACAATACCTTCTGTCCCCAGCAGTCCTGAAAACAATTTCACCATCACAATCGTCATCCATGGTTGTTGCACCAGACTAGGTCCGGATCACTGGATCTGTTGTAGATTTAAAAACAGATCCCACTTCTGACACCAAAAGATGTTGCGAGTCGGCCTTGACCTTCGCCTTCAGGGGTGACTGGTCTTTGTCAGGCTTGGCCTTCGCCTTCAGGGGTGACTGACCTTCGTCATCCGTTAGTACTTTTTGGTGATTGTGAATTGTTTCATTGTGTAATTATGAGCGAGTGAGTGATTGCTGTTGTTAATGACTCCAACTTAAAGGATTAGAGACGACAAAGAGTTTGAAAACAGTTAAGATTTTTATTGTAGAAAACTCGTTAAGATATGACGATAATAGTATAATAAAACGTTTACACAGCTTAGTGAAGTGTAGCCTATCAAAACGTACTATTATCGAAAAGAGACTAACTGGCTCAAAGTGCGTTACAGAAATGATGATCAAATATATTCAATTCATTAAAGTATATTATAATATATTATTTACTTAATATTGTTTATATTACTATCTTTAAGTTACTTATTAAATAATAAGTTTAAAATACGCGCACCTTTTTGCTAAGTTTTAATTTAGAAGTTCTAGTTTTAAAGAAAACCGAGATGGAGTTCAGGCTCTTTTAGAAATGTTGGAGTCCCGAATGAACGCGTTCGGGCTATTTATACTCGTCACGGTGCCACATTGTGGCATGCCACATGCCACACACCCCAATGTGGCACCACATTGTGTCGTGCCACAATTTTTGTGGAACGCCACAGCTCCTGTGGCATGACGAAGCAACTAATGTGGCAGCTAGGTGCGCGTCGTTTACAATAGCATTTCAAAGGCCAATGTATTATTTTCTCGTAAAAACAACATGTTTACAGAATAAATGGGTTCAAATTACACATGATAAGTTAATTTAGCGTTTTGAAGACGAACCTCAACTCGTTTGCGGGAGAAAAACATACTTTCGCTACTTAGCCGAAATTGACAGTTAAAACAAGATGGCTGCCACGAAAATGTTGGAAAGAACTCTAAGACGATATTAACAAATTACATCATCACAAAGTATTTAAAATGAACCCTACTGCGCTGTTATGTAGATAAGTATACATTGTGTTGAAAAACACTAACATTTTACAACAACATCGTTCATGAGTTTGGAATCGAGCGTAACATAGTTCAAGAAAAATACATGGATACGAAGATTCATTACATAGCTTAAAGTTATATGATAGTGGAGATACAACAGGCAAAACTAAATATTACTGGCAAACATATGCATTAAGTATGTTGTTTCGTGACTATTAAGAAACGACTACATAATTCTTGTGGTTCAGCCAGTGCAAACCAACGGAAGTAAGTATAAAAGACTCAACAACAGAGTGTCAACTCAAGTCAATACAAGGTAAGTGATTTTGATCATGTTAAAACCAATAATGCTTGTTTGAGTTTTCACCGTCGTCATATTTGAGTTTCCACTCTCAACAATACTAACCACATTTATTACGGCTTGTAGTGGACTATTTTTAATGTTATTATTGTTTGCAATATTGAATGTTTAGCCTGAACGTGTGTCAACGTGTGTCTCACTGCCAATGCGTATGTAAGAATATTGGTTTTGTATTTGTGATTGTTTACCTGGGTTTATTTTGTGAAACCAAACTATTGTTTACCAATAACATTAAACATTATACTTTGTTTAAATTAAGACTTTTGTGTATACGGCTTTTAACATTCAAATGATGTGCTACATATGACATATCATTTCCTCAGATAAGGATATATTCCGTTTGTTACTTCAGATGAGTGTACAATTGTTTAACGGATGCGCCATTGAGTAACGTAGTTTAACAATTGACATAAGGCAAATTTAATTTATTTTCAGTTTAAGTTATACACATATTATAAAATGTTTTGTTTCCGGTCAAATCGTTTGAGATCATTCAGAAAGGATGGCTTAAAGCAACAGCGATGATGACATGAGTGTTTGACAATTTTTAACATATCCAAATGTTCACTAAACATGAAGTTAATGATAACAACATATTAACCACAAAGCAAATCATTTTCTAGTTCTTGCACACTAATAAATCTGTACAACAATTTTTTCGGGGGATTTATATACATATTTACCAATTAGAAAAACATGCTGTTATGTATAAGGAATGTCGGAAACTCTGATGTTTGCGTTTTTTTTTTAAATACTTGCATAATTGGAATTTCTCAATACCATATTTATACTATTTCGTTGTTGAATAATGTGGCATGTCCGTACAATCAACCTCTAGTCAATGAAGTTTTTTTCAGGTTCTTTTTAATATCTTAATACGTACTTAGCACGTTTTCCATATATTCTCTATGGGTCTAACAATTCTAATACTTCCATGTTCCCTCAGATGATTTTTTTTCGTGCAAGTTATTTTCACGTATTCCTATTATGATACAAAGAAATTGCATAGTCATACATTAATTAGCTTATTATTTATTGAGTGTTCGAACTAAATATAGGTAAATGGCGCATATTATTTTGTTTGTTATTGAAATCGTGAACGTTCTCAAGAATACTCACTCGATGTATAAAAAAACAATAGGTTTCCAAATATAATCGGCTGTTTCCTGAATTCCTTTTTTTCTGAAGTTTTATTACTTCTATGTATCATTCTTTGCATTGGACTTGAAACCTGTTTTATGATATTTATTTCATAAAACCTTAACATACTAATCAAATATGTTGTATGAAAATACATGACGTTTAATTACTGTAAAAGAAAACTGAACTTTGTAATATTAAAACGAAATTTCAGCAAATGTCCATAATATTATTACAAAAAGTAAAATCTCCTGACAATATAATCTTTGACTACATTATAAAATCATCGTCCATCGTAAATAATTCAATCCATGCTTTACATCATTAGTTCCTAATAAAGAACACGCCGCTTATAAGAGTAAATAATGTTTCAATATAAAGGTTTACATTTTAATGTGTTTATGTTAGAATACTATAATATATGCGAATGAAATAGATCTTTCATGAACACAGATGCATAGCGAACTGTGAAATTAATATTCACCTAATTGTCACTTCGACCGATTTCAAAACGTGTTTTTGTATCATTTGGTTGGTAAAATGTTTATCAGAAGAAGTGTTTTTGTGGAGTGGGGCTTGTATGGTACTTTGCTAACATTACTTTATAATTTAAATACGTCTAATCAATTTTTATTAATTCATCAGATTATCTGTAATATTTGCGTGCTTCTAAACTCGTTATTCGTGTAAACAGATATATAATTACGTTTGCCAGTGACATCTTCTTCAAAAGTATTGCGAATTTTGAGGACACTAACACGTCACCGACGTCTTAAAAATATGCTTTCCTCTTGACAAACTATACTCGTTTAAGTTTTAATTTAAATTAAATGTAGTATAAAGCACCTAATTAATGTTACTTCTATCGATTAATTGTACTTACAAATGTATTTTCGCGAACAAGTGATATATTTAATTGATATTTATGAAGTATATTTTCCACAAGTATCATCATTGTGGTAAATATACTTTATAAATATCATTTAAATATATCCGATGGGTTCACATTAAGTTACGTGCAAATACAAGTGACTTAAAATATTGATGTGAATAAAGATGTGGGTGTATTAATATATGAACAGACAGCGGGCATTTTAATATGTTTAAGAGGAAATGACACCAATGTCAGAGGGTAGCTGGCAAAAGCGGTTTAAAGAAAATTAAATGTTCGATATCATAATTTATACACAGAGCACCACCTTTATTACCCAGGTCACATATCACTTATTTTTAACAAATATTTCTGTTTTCTCGTAATAAATCAATATCAATCAACTCGACTCAAAATATAAGATATGTCATCAAACCATTCGCGGTCGATAACACACAATTTTGTTCCAATAAAAATGGCCCGCTACACATGTTGATTAAAAAAAAAGATAATAGAAATAGGTTAAACTAATAAAACCTGAAAATGTATCCTATATATACATGTAGACGCGTTTAGTGGTTTATTTCTAGATATCTTTATGAATGTTTATATACTAGTACACGGTTAGATTACACTAAAATCATGTGGCGTTTTGTAAATCATACTGATATTCATATGTACATCTAATGGTATTCCCGAGTGAAGCATAATGCAAACGCTCAAACTATACGAAATATTAGGGTATATACGTTATATTACATACATATGTTATTGTTACAGCTCTCAGTAATATTACCAGAATTTAACATTCAAATGTCATATTATAACAAAAAGGCACTAACTATGACACAATCGATAAATACATACTTATTGCGCAACTTAAAACTCTTCTGTCATAAGACTCATATTGTTCAACGTACAATACCTTTCTCGTTTTATCTATTCATGGAACAGTATCTATTTCATTCTTGCCACATCCAACAATTATGGAAATCATTTTTGTCGTGTTAAGATAATCGCAAATACACTCCTTGGAATCGATTGTCTGAGATTTTACGTATGGGTTGAGTGATTGGTTGTATTGCTGACTTATCGGAAAGGCTGTGTTAAACCAATGTTTGCATTGAATGACGCGATTTACGAAATTACAATTAATAGCCCAAACACGGAGCTTATCAGCACCAAAAAGGAATAATATACGTTTCTGTTATCAAAATTCAATTCGTTCCAATGGAACTTGTTAATGCCTACGTAAATACAAGCTATTACCATTTAGCGATGTAGACAGTTCGTCTATAAACCATGACGTAAATCAATTCAGCCACAATCCAACTCTATTACAAGAATATCATTTGTTTCAATCTTGCTATAACATCTGATTTTTAAGTGCATAATATTGCTCATTGGTTGGCAAATTGAAAGAATTTTGCTGGTCCTTCGGAATTGATTGTCAAGCATTTATTAGCTATGTTAGGGTATTATTTGCGCTTTATAACTATAGAGGTACTTTTCAGAGTATGTCAAAATGCTGTGTTGCCATAGTCAAAAACTGATGCTAACATATGTTTGTATTATAAAATGTGTTGTGTTTATACATCCTATTACCAAACACACGTCTTTATTTTACTGTGTACACAATTGCATGCCTTTACCGATTTAAAAGAAAGATGATAAATCGAAATCGGTTTTGAATTCAAATGAACAAATGATTGTTATTGAGCACAATCGTAATATGATGGATATGAAAAATCGGTAGTTTGTGATTCCAACTCTATATATGCCCCTCCAAAAAGGGCTTTGAACTAGTGACCCAAATTTGAATAGTGGTCATCTATTGTCCAAGGTCAATGCGCATGTGAAGTATCAAGCCAATCGGTCAATTCGTTGATGAGTTATTGATCAGAAACAATTTTCACACTAATTGTGACAGTGACCTTTGACCTAATGACCCCACTTTTGATAGGGGTCATCTAGTGTCCAAGGCCAATGCGCATGGGAAGTATCAAGCCAATCGGTCGATTCATTGAAAAATTATTGATCAGAAACGCGTTGCCCACTTATTAAGACAGTGAAAATGACCTTTGGCCTTTTGACCAAAATTTCAATAGCGGTCATCTAAGCCAATGCACATGAGAAGTATCAAGCCATCGGTGAATCAGTTCGTGAGTTATTGATCGGAAACGATTTCACACTAAGTGTGTAACAGTGACCTTGACCTTTTACATGGTGAACCCAATTTCAAAAGCGGTCATTTACTGTCCAAGGACAATACGCATGTGAAGTAGCAAGTCAATCGGTGAATCAGTTGACGAGTTATTGATGGGAAACGATTTCACACTAAGTGTGTAACAGTGACCTTGACCTTTGACCTAGTGAACCCAATTTCAATAGGGTCAACTAATGTCCAAGGCAAATGCACATTTGAAGTATCAAGCCAATCGGGTAATTGGTTGATAAGTTATTGATCGGAAACTATTTTCGCACTTAGTCTGATAGTTACCTTGACCTTTGACCTAGTGACCCCAATTTCAATAGGGTTCATCTACTTTCCAAGGCAAATGCACATGTGAAGTATCAAGCCAATTAGTCAATTCGTTGACGAGATATTTATCGGAAACGATTTTCACACTTAGTGTGATAGTGACCTTGACCTTTGACCTAGTGATCCCAATTTCAATAGGGGGCATCTATTTCCCAAGGCCAATGCACATGTAATGTATCAAGCCAATTCGTTGACGAGTTATTGATTGGAAACGAACTGGTCTACCGACATTCAGACTGGCCTACCGTTCAGACAGCCAGCAAAACAAGGTTCCCCTTCTTCTTCGAAGAGGGGCATAACAATAAAACAATTACCAGGAAAAATGTGTTTGAAGTTTCCGATTATGTTTTTGAAGCAATTATCTTAACAGAACATGTACGTCTGAAAAGCAGCCATATACAAGTAACTATAACATTTATGGTTAAAAATATTGCTTCATCATGTTTTCGAAAGGTTGTTGCGATTCTTTATCAATCGGTATTGTGAAAAATAGTTTTAGATCAAAGTAAGCATATATCAGAGCACTGGGATATTAATAGGCTGTCTCGATTCTTCTGTATTTCCCATTATATTACAATTTTAATCGAATTTGCGGATATCATGTTTCCCGCTTGCATCATCGTTTTGATGTAATACGATACATGCATATTAATCTGTACGTTTCTACAGCTTAAGAAGTTGTAAAATTGTTAACATGTGTACATATACGTTTCATAGTGTGAATGCGTCCATTACCAATAGCAAACTACGCATATATTGTTGCCTTTGACTCACATATTGGCCCTTCATTGATGTTGTAAGTTTCAAGATATATAACTCATTTGACGAGCACTAAACTATTAAAATTGCTCTTATTTTTCGCAGGCAGAAAATGATTTGGCCGCATCACTTAAATATTTGTCTAGCAATTGCTCCAAGTGAAATGATAAAATATGAAATATTATTGTTTTACAAAGTCGATCAAAATTAAAATGCAATAATATATTAACAAATATCAATTATCTCTCAAATTCGACACACCATGTAAGAAAAAGGACACGCATACATTGAATAACACATTAGTTGCATCGACATCTTTCCTCCAAATAAAATTGCACAACTTCGTGAACTGTCTGTTTGCGTGTAAATGTTTCAGATCGAGAAAAACTTAACAAAATATCAAAATGCAGCTGTGTATTTAAGAGCGCATTATAAAGCAAAACTTTGTAAACTAATGATGAGTAATATCCAAAAACAATATTCTGTTGTGTTTTGCATATCTGTACATTTTAATGACATTCATCAAAACACCTCAAAACAGTACAAACCATTGACTTCCGAGGCAAGACGTTTGCTCTAATATATATAATAAAACTGTTGCTGTTTGTTGCAGGTTGTGTGCAAATTGCGATTCTTGAATCGCGATAGTTATGCAACGTGTAAATCCTCAAGTAAATCCGACTTGCATCATGATGTCGCAAATGTAAACAGTTAAATGATGGGGATATCATGCTGCATGGTTGCGCAAATGCCTCAGTTTCATATAATGTGTACCAAACACAAATATACGGAGTAATTTAATATAAGTTCTTGTTTGCACGAACATATATCATAACATCGAATAAAAGCGTTTATACGCAAACAGATCAATTAATTGTATAATATGATTTTTGAGGAAGAATATATTCTAGCAAAATGTTGTTTTGAGATTACGGCTTAATATTAGAGGCCACCATATCAATACATTTAAAGGCGTTATCCGATAGTAGAGGTCACAAGCCGTAATTTACAACTTTAATTTTAGACACATTATTATTGTGTTCCATTCCTTGCAATTTAAACACTTTACTTTCTGTATGAATGTTGCTCGTGTTTCTTCTCAATATATTTATCTTAATTAAGTTTGAATTTCTGTTAAGCATGACACTACAAAACGTGTGTTCACTCGTCAAGCTCTGTAAACTATGTTGTCTACCGCAAAGGTGAAGTAATTATGTTCAACATTAATGTGGATTTTCAGGACTTACCTATCAGCAGATGTTTCAAAGCTGCCAAATAATTACATTTTTAGCTTGTTGTATTGGGGTTGTTATTATTACAAGAACAAGAACAATAATTCACTCTTGAGTTTCTGGGGTTTTGTCTATTGCTATATTAAATGCTGAAAGAGTTTTATCGGCGCTGTTTGGATGCAGAAGACCGTATCCCCGTACATATCGTCAATGCTGTCTTATTTCAATCCTTTAAGGATGAAAGCATCAGAGCTACGTTTTATGTTTATGAACCATAATAATGATCTTTCTAATACCAAGTTTGTTTGACAGTTTTCTGTAGATGCATCTTTAACTTATTTGTTTTATATATGTTAAAAATAAACAATATTTATGTATGAACTAATACTTTTAACCCTATCCCCATATCGTTTTAATAGATTTTTCATACTCACGATAATAGTACACTTAAAATATGTGTGAAGTAATCAAATCACACTGTATGTTTTGGCATCCATGTTTTGGGTTTTCTTATGCAGGGTTACATGTGAATGGGATGGTTTTAGGTGTATTTTTTAATCTGGTGTCAGTGTTAGATTCGTCTAGCCATACAACCTCGATGATTCCAATTGTAATCATTTTATGCATATAAATGGTATTATGTTGTAAAAGTCTCTGATTGCTTTTCTGGAGTTTCATAGTTTGTTACATTGAATATCAAAACAGTTTGATTAATGTTGTTTGATTTCAACAGAACGTATCCCCGAACCTGTCTTCAATGTTGTCATATTTCTGTCTTCAGAGGGTGAAGCAGTAGAGCCTATTCTTGTTGTGTTAATGAAAAATATAAACGAGCTTTCGGACACAGTTTGTTTGACAATTTCGGTTGATAAATTGTTAGTTTGATCGTTAAATATCTTCTATAGATGGACAATTTTTATACTAACCACTTAATAACCTATACTTTAACCCATTTATGCCTAGCGTCTAGAAAAAAAATGCCTTGGCAAACAGCGTAGACCCAGATGAGACGCCGCATGATGCGGCGTCTCATCAGGGTCTGCGTTGTTTGTTTAAATGAATTTCTAAAAAAATATTCTAAATATAGAAATAAATAAACTAGTCATCCCTAATTTTGGAAATAAATTGATCCAATTTAGAAAGCCATTAGGCATAAACGGGTTAATCGTGTTATATATTTTCGATAATTGCGACACTAGAACACACAATGTTTGTGTAATATGCCTTTCACGCGTCAGGCTTTGACATTCATGTTTGTATTATGTCTGCAAATGTGAATGAGGTCGTATTAGACGCGCGTTTGTTTTGTGATTAATTCTAGGGTAAATGTGAGGTTCTGCTACCATTCAAACCGGAATTGACCCACAATGCGTTGCATAGACCGTTTGGTGGCGATGATCCCAGTTTTAATAATTGTATTTTAAGTTGATAATTATACTGTTCGATAAGTAGTGGGTTAGAGCAAGAATGCACCCCTTGATAGAGTATTAAGAGTTTCATCGTTTGCTATTTAAAGTGATATTATGCACATTGTTCACTGTTGAGTTGAGCTGAAAAGAATTAATAAAATCGCCTGTCGAATCTCGCGGTTTCAACAAATCAGGGGAGACAAAAGGGGGGTATTTTTACGTCATCAAGCAAATACATCAAGCATGGACGCAGACTCTCAGCGTATCGTCAAATTAGTGATAATAAATGGTTAACAATTAATGTTACACCGTTTAAAAAACGCGAGTGTCGACAGGCGATATTATTACAACGATATTTGAACCGTACAAATGTCGCGTGTCGCTTCGTGTATTGCGCAAAATATCGAGTATTGCTTCGTGTGTCGTGTGTCGCGGTCTGAAATTAGACCGCGATCCACGAGATTCGGATAATCTTGGAAATATTTGAATAATAAAATATCGTGTATCGCTTCGTGTGTCGCGCAAAATATAGTATGTCGCTTCTTGTTTCGTGTGTCGCCCTTGGAACGCGAGACGCGATACACGAAGCGACACACGATATTTTGCGCGATACACGAAGCGACACGCGATATTTACCACGATATATCGCCTTTTGGACTACCTACACAAGGGCGATATTTTGTGGTACATTCTCGCGCGTCGCTTCGTGTATCGTGCAAAAAATCGTGTGTCGCTTCGTTTATAGCGCAAAATATCGTGTATCGCTGCGTGTGTCGTGTGTCGCCCTTGATGAAAGAATAGCGAAATTAAAGATGGCACTATCCGGATTCCGTAATTATATGTAAAGCGTTGACAAGCAAATCACTTGAATATTTTGCTTTAAACATAACCATAACGCCATTAAAACGCACTGTAAACTTGTTAGATTATCCCTCTCTCACATAACCTAATGTCGTTGTGTAAAACAGGTGTTACCATAGGAGATTTAGGTTACAATTAGACCTTTATAGTAGAGTAGAGTAACGCTTGTCTTTTTTTTAAGCCGCTTTGTCGCTTTTCTTCATTTTAATTTATTGTTTTGCAACAGCTTGAAAATAGACGTGGTTAAACGACTGAGAGGTTAATTAAAAGGTTTGTGATAAAGGCAATGAACATTTATACTGACGACATTGATTGTCACAAGAGCTTCTTATCTTGTAATACAATCATTTATATCGACAAAAGTGTATTCCTTTAATACTGTTTTTTTCAATTATCAAACGTTCGCAGTTGGTGTTTATTCAATTTTTATGCTTTTGCGTATTACTTCAGTTTTCATTCATCAATTAATACCTTTTCAACTCACAATCATATCCACTTTTGCTTAGATAATTATTGGCATCATCCGCATGAATCATTACGAAAAACGGGCTCAATATATCTCAAGATCATGGTGAAACATGAATTTAATTACAGGAATGTGATACAATACGTAGAATTCTTCCTTTAATATTTCAATTTGACGTTAACCTTGAATCTTTTGTAATATTGGTTTAATCAAATAAAAGATCAATGTTTTATTAAGTGTTTCTATAATACTATACTATACTATTATTTACAATGACTGTTTATCAACTTAAATTGTTTTATTACATGATGAACCTTACAGAATGTAATAAACATTAATGCGACATTTAGAATAATGAAATGATGTCAAAGTTGTACATAGTTATTTATTGTAAAACACATATCAGTTGCAACTTAACAACGACACCACACAATGTTTTTTATCTCAAGGTTATTAATACCATTTATAGTATACATATATTTCAAAGTTTTAACCCATTTATGCCTAGGATCAATTTATTTCAAAAATAAGGGATGTCTTGTATATTTATTTTTATATTTAGAATAATTCTTACAGAAATTTCTTTAAAGTGATATTATGGGCATTTAACAGTTTATAGGTGTCTATCGCAACCGTTGTTTATTTTTGGTGTTTTCACTTCATATACACTTATATTTGTTAATGCAGCATCAACATACTAAACAATATCACGGAAAGAGGAAAATAATGCATTTGAATATCAACCGTACTTTCGTTTGACAACTGATCATGCATGTACGATGTGAGCCTAAATTCAGTTTTAGTGCAGATTCGTTCATGCGACACAAACACACAATTGGGTGAGTCACGTAAGAATATCGAATAAAAAATATATTTTTATAAACAATTGGTAGCAAGAGAAGTAGCAGATAATTGGTCAGTAACCACTTTTTAACTAACTCTTTTGACCTGTTTATTCTTTTCAGCTCAATTCAACAGTGAAAAATGCCCATAATATCACTTTAAGCAAACAGCGCAGACCCTGGGTCTACGCTGTTTGCCAATGCCTTTTTTCTAGACGCTATGCATAAATGGGTTAATAATTCACAAGAAAACTAATACTATATAAAATTGCTGATCAAGAATTATAACAAACAAACTTCGCATACAAAACCCTGTCCATGTGGCATTTATGTTGTTTATTATAATGCAATTTTAGCTCGACTATTATATATGAAATATATATAGTGGAGCTATCCTACTCACCCCGGCGTCGGCGTTTCCGTTTCCGTGCCGTTTCCGTTAGCGTTAGCGTGCAAATGTTCAAGTTTTCGTACTACCCCAATTATTTTCATTGTCCCTTGACATATTGCTTTCATATTTTGCATACTTGTTTACCAACATGACTCCAACCTATAAACAAGAGCAGACAACTCTTTCAAGCATTTTGTCATAATTATGGCCCCTTTTCCACTTAGAATATGCAGCAAATGTTGAAGTTTTCGTACTACCCCATTTATTTTCATTGTCCCTTGACATATTGCTTTCATATTTTGCATACTTGTTTACCAACATCACCCCAACCTATAAACAAGAGCAGACAACTCTATCAAGCATTTTGTCATAATTATTTCCCCTTTTATACTTAGAATATGCATATTATTGATAAATCTATTTTAAAGTTTGCGTACTACCCCAAATATTTCCTATTTCCTTTGACATATTGTTTTTATATGTTGCATACTTGTTTACCAACATGACCACAACCTATAAACAAGAGCAGACTACTGTATCAAGCATTTTGACATAATTATGGCCCCATTACACTTAGATAATTGAACATTTTGCTTAAATTGCCATAACTTCTTTATTTATGATCACATTTTATTATTACTTTGACAAAACAACACTTACCTGAATACCACATAGGATTCCACCCAAACAATACCCCACGCCCCTACCCAGAATCCCTCCCCCCTCAACCTCCCAACCCCAAAAAAAAACATTTTTTTTAAACATCATCTAATAAATTACCACACCCACATTATACCCCCCTCTCACCCCCTACCTCCCTACCCCATTACCCCCTCCCTACCCCCCCATTTTTTTTTTAAAACATCATCTTATAAATTACCACACCCCACATTATACCCCCCTCTCACCCCCTACCCCCCCCCCCCCAAAAAAAAAATGATGGCTTACGTTATACTGTCAAGCACTCGAATAGTCGAGCGCGCTGTCCCCTGACAGCTCTTGTTAAAGTCCTACTACTTTAGAAGAAGTTTAAATACTTTCTTATATTTTTTTATGAGTTTATACAGCTTTCGTAGTTGTGTAAATTATGAAATCTAGAGCCGTTTGAAATCATTAAACACATCTTTTAACCGCAAATAATTGGGTGTAATTAAATCATTCATACTGCGTGAAAACCGAACAATATGTTTGTATTCGGGGGACCATTGAAATGTGATTGCTTGAAAAGAGCAATTGAATAACCGTTTAACATTTTATTTCAATGGTTTCGTTAAACGGATTCACATCAATAAAAATGTTTTTTTAACCTGCGTGTTTAGTTCCTTTATTTGCATGACATATAGTGTCGTAATAAGATATATAGTGTTATTCAAACTATTAACTTCATTACAAAGATTATTCACAAGTGTTTACAAAAACTCGTTCGAAACCTGTTGGACAATAACAACGTTATGCACAGGTACATTTTAAATTTATTATTGACGTTAAATGTGGTCATTTCCAACAAATATTTCCATTTATCGTTATCAAAAATACATCGATGTGCACTTATAAGAATATATCTGTAAATTTTCGTACAACAAAACATAATGGCTTTGCATAGCTCATGGATCTTAATTTAAGTTGTATATCCTATTTGACGGTATTGTTTTGCTGATCATACTTTTTCTTTTTACTCTCTTTTTTTTTAAATAGAAAATCATGTTCAAACTTTGATGTTTAAGGCTGCGCCCACTTTGACAAACTTTTTGCTAGTTGATAGTTCGTAAACATTGTATTTGCATATACTAGGATTAATTTGCCGTGAATTCCAGGTATTAGTCACTTTTAACACAATATTACCCAGAACGCATGGTTTAAACTCTTGTATAATGTCGAATAAATAAGTAAGATTTAGAAACTTATTTTCGAACGCAATACATTGATTAACTGCTAATTATATTATATATTGGTATTATATGATATTAATACATCGTTTTGCTTATACACGCAACAATCCTTTTATTGCATGTTTATCCCACTTTATAAAATATAAATAAATTAAGTATAATTTTACAAACACAAAAACGTTTCCAGAGTTTAAAGATGTTTTGTTCCATATAGAAATGTACAGGCCAAGCTGTGCATAGCTGAATTTCTATTTAATAGGGTTTCCCAAATTAAACTGAAGCTGTTTATGAAAAAACAACAACCTAAAAACCAAATTTAAAGTTTGTTTACATTAACATCAAGAGATAAGAACGTTTATTATACACTTTTTACGACTGATTTCGTGCATGAAAAAGTCAACGACTTATTTAAAAGAGAATACGTATTGACAAACCGTCTTGTAATCTTCCTTTTATACAGCACATAACCTTCATACAGGGTAATACTAAATACCAACATGGTATAAAATATACCTATTTTTTCCTCTCCATTTTGATCTACGAAATTAGTTATTTCTGCTGACAACTAACCAACCGTAATATGGATATGGTGTGGGTAGATGTGCGAACATTGGGCTTCCCTTGTTTCTAAAATGTGCTTTCATACAATAATTGCAATAGTTAAGTTGCGTTTGCCTCTTATCATAATCATCTTTTATTTGGTATATTTGGTCATATGCGTAATCGATTGTCCCATGCACTTATTTTGTGTTATTATTCCACGTGGCTTCATCCGATATATATTTTAAAAATCATCAAAACAGCAAAGCAGTTTTAAAGATGCCGTGCGGAACCAATTGACACGCGATGTCTTAATCACATCGATGTAAATATTTAATACTAAAAATACTAAGTATTATATCAAACATGTTTTGTGTATTTAATTATTATAAAAGCCTCCATCATTACGCAATTAGACTCACGTCGTTCAACGAACTCAGTCAATCTTAGCTGTCTTTTAAACCGCAATTACGATCCGTGTTTTTACTCTCGCTCTACAGCCCTTAATCTCTTAGTTGTCAATACTAACTACGACATAGTGCACTGCGTTTCTATTGCGGGAATTTAGGGTCAGTAAGTTTGAACACTACGGGAAAGCATTGAGTTATTTTTTTCCGCACATTACGAAGCAAAGACAACGGATCTTAGATGCTTGTCATTTCAGGAAAGTAATTGTAGTCATTATCCGTACTTTTCTGCTACTTAACAGCTTTATGAGTGCAACATTTACGAGAGTCGAACACGACAGACGAGTGTTAAATTCAAATAAGAGAAGAAAGCACATAAAGGTGTTAACCAATTTACCGTGCACGCTAAATCAAGTATGTAACACTTTAAGCACGAATCTGCTTTGTTATGCATTGTTCCGAGTGAACATCACTAGGACATGTATGGTTTACGTATGGCATGGTTTATTGCGACGATATTGATTATTTACATTTGCAATTACAATAACTTTTTTCACAAGTTTGGGTTTTTGAAAAAAAAATATTGTCAGTAGGACTAGATCATATATCTTTATGCCATTGGCTGTCTTTATGTCATGTGGACTTGCAGATATAAATACATTATTACAAAATAAGCGTTTGTACCTAACGAATGCAAAGGCATGTATATCAGTTTGTCCTACTGTTTGTGGCTTCAAATTGCTAACTTATTCTCTTAGCGATGTGGCATCGTTTACATATTTGATATCTTTCTTGATGTGTCACTTCTTATTCGTTGGTCTTTGAATATAGTTGCCGTAAATTTTGCAAATATGTTTTTTATCGGATATATTCTGTTGTCAGACGTATTTTGTTTCTTTTAATTGATATTGCAGATATATGCCAGATAAATGTCGCGGACCTCGTGGTCCTCGAATTGGTATTTTGGAAGTCATTTAATGATTGTCGTGGCTAAAATCATAAAGAACTATCATGAATTGGTTTCCCTGTAATACAACTGCAAACCCCACCTGATGTTGATATATTATTATATCTGATTTCAAACCGTTTGAATATTGTTGAACGAATTTAAGGTAAGCTGTGATGGATCCCCAACGCTCAAACTACGGTAGTCTTAGGTGTCAGAAATGTGCTAGTTCTATTATAGAACTCAAACATAGCGTCTGAACGTCTTGTATAGACGGTTTGAGCACCTATTAATTATTCAATGAATTTACTTAAAAAGTCACGTCATTAAGTTCTCGTTACAAATAACTAGTTGTTTTGGGGAAAAACATCTTCTAAATCTTCTAATGTGTTATTAAATTTTAAATATTTATAGTTTTGTTCGCTGTCCTTAAAATACGTTCGTTACCTTTGTTGTACATTTAAATAGGTAGAACGATATTATCAATATAATTTGTTCGTTTATTCCTCAAAACCCCAAATGCATGCATTGGCCGATCTATTGCTTTGGTAACGGTTCTAATCATGTTATGTTTATATTTATATTCTGTTACAAATACGAGGATTACAATTTAATTTTTTCACCTGATTTAGTTTCTGGATTCTCATCGATTTCTATATTGAATACTTATGTTATATCTGGCTGACCAATTAATTAAATGCACAGCAATAACATGCAATAATTAAAAACTCATTCTTTTTCGGCGTTTCAGACTATTACACATGCATTATCAAACAGCGCTTCGTTTACTTAGTGAATTGTATAAGCTGAATCAATAATTTACATTAACAAATTTGGCGTAATAAAGCGTACGTTTTATTTCGAGATCAATGTTTTTTTGTTTTCACGTGTAACACGCATGGCGTTTATTAATCAAACGTATAAGTGCATCAAAAAGAATACCGGCTCTGAAATGATCATTGAAAAACGTTCAGACAGAATATTTATAGGAATCTTTACTTTATATAGCTAAACCTACATAGCAGATAACATATATTCACACTAAATGCACAGCAATCGAAAGTATTCTAAAATACAACACGTGACGTACTTGCGCTATATGTATCGGATATATAGTAATCATTATAGTTTAAGGTCGTGCATGGAAGATTCGGCTGAATAAATCAGCAAACAAAAACGTGACGTTAATATTATCTTCCGCTATATATTTGTCTTGTTCATGATGCGAACACAATCGGAATCTATATAATGTCATTCTCTATTTTTCATTACCTAAGAAATTCAAAAAGGTATTACAATTTTTTTTGGGTTTATTATAATTTAGATTACTTTTAGGTCAAATAAAGTTTTAATGTAAATATCATGGGCTAATACATGAAATCTATTTCGTAATACTGTTACAACAACAAATAACTGAAAGGTGAATTAAGTGAATTAAGTGTAGTTAAAACAGCACGAGGAAAACAATTTTCTATCAATATTTATGCAAGGACCATCACCAAGTATTTTGTATTAAACACGTTATTATGCCTATAGTTTAGTGCTGGTTCTTTAGAAATGACAGACAATGAGAAGTTCACACAGTGATGAGAAGGTTATAAAAAGACGCATTGTCCTTTGAAGGGTCACTTTATAGTTTAAGTTACATTAACATTGGAATCCTACACCACGAAACAATAATTAAAAATAACTCTTTACCTCAAATTTTGAGGTGTAATTAAATCACTGTAAAAGTGTGAACAATAAATAATTTTTTAGTGTACACTTAACAACCCATTTAAATCAATGCGGCTTAAAGAAGCAATTGATTTACTTTTCAGTGTATTGCTTTATTTTAAACAATACACCTTTTTATCTTTGTGGATATGGTGTCCTCAAAGCGCTCGTCTTCAACAGAGGATGTTTGAAAAATGAAACGTTTGCACCCATTCCCTTCTTCTACACAGATATCATCATGCAATAAAAAATTATTAAGGTCAAACAGTGTATTTGTATGCTTGTCAAAAATAATGTCATGATTGACCTGATTTCATGCAGTAAAGTCCATAAGATATTCAATACTTAGCTTGTACAGTGTCCAATATTCAAAACATGTTTAAGCATATTTAAAACCTTACTGAAAGAGATGGTTACGTTGGGTATTTTTACTTCTTAAACTGTTTTTTGTTTAATAATAATTTGTTGTAAGCGATTGGTCCTGACTCTTGTCCTGTGTACTGCAAACAGCACAATCAAGCAACCGTCACATTTCGTTTATATTTGGTAAAATAATTCGGAGAAGCACAATGGTTTACAGAAAAAAACACTACAATGGTAAGCTGCAAAACAATATACGTTCGCCTCTTCGAATGGGGACATTGTCTATGTATGCAACGCACATGTCTGTCATGTACAACATATATGGTTAATTAAATCTACAAATGAATTTTAACTACAAAACTGTACCCAAACATATATTCATCTCGCCAAAATGAATTTATTTGGAAGCTAATTGTTTAAGCTAGATTCCATCGAAAGTCTAAGGCTTATTTAAAAGCTCTCTGGTCCATTGCCAGGATTGAACCTGTAGTTTGCCTCTTTCGAGAAATAGAACGTACGCTCATAAAGAACGCTATGCGGACACCATATCCACAACTATTTGGAAGCAGAATTCATTTTAAGACAACGGTCTAGACACACGTAGATATTCCGTTCATTTGTGCGTACAGTTGATACGACTAAACGGTGCACACTATAACTTCACTATGTACTCGAATGCAATACTGGTTTTGCCCACTTAATATCTTTGGGAATATGTTCCAGAATTCAGGCAATATGCACTTAATAATTCACCTACACTCTCAAAACTCAATAATACTTTGCACATTTTTGTGAGATACAATAGCTATATTCAACCGTAGGTCGTCTTGATTCTGTACCATGTTGAAACCTGAAAGCCCGATGTACTGACGCTGAAAGAAATCGTATCAAATATCGAATATAAACGTCTGTGTCGATTATAAATCATCTTAATGCATATCTGATTTCAGGTTTTGTAAACATATCAAGAGGAAATACGGTTAAACGTAAATTGTATTGGTATGATCAGATGTGTTTATTTTGTGTTTCCTGAAAGACTCCCATTTTAAACGTTGCAATAAATCATGCCTTGAGGAGAAAATGTCTGCAGTATGCAGTATTTCCCTTTTCACCAATCAATGAAGTCACATGGGTATTACAATGGCTCTTCGATATCGAAATCCAAATTAGTAATTGCACTTTCAACCATTTTTTGTATTGTTTCGTTATTGTTGGCGACATTTGTTGAAAAATAATTACAAATATCCCGACAACAAATTAACCTTCAATTCTACTGTACGCGGTAAGATCACTCAAACAACGACTTCGGTTTTGAAAACAAACTCTAATAATCAAATTTGATAGATATACACGATTTATTAAAATGCCTTTTACTTTTTTTCGGTTCAATATGTTAAAGTTAAATTTTAATTTATTAAAATAACACAAAACTGTTTTGTGCATTTCCATAATTGCTATAATATTTCATATTTGTTTTATCAAACGATTAACAATGCGTATATAATAGATTCATTCACTTCCTGGAGCAAAATAATAATGTATAGAATCTGCTGTTTTAATTTGTACTCTTTAAAGCTTCCATTCACAAATGGACACTACACGTGAGCCATATAAGATGCCATGTTCGCTATTCGATTTTTCACTGTTCTTGACTAGACAGAAATGCCTGTACCAATAACTCGTTAACAGACGTAATTTGATTTCCAAGATGGCTTTTCTCTGTCATTAGTGTCCATGATTTTAAGCTTTGCGTGTGTTATTGGCACGTGTCAGACAGATTTGATAATTGTAAAAACTTGAAAAGATAATTTCGTGTCTCAAGAGCCTTTTTGCATTTGTTGTAACATATACCGTTATATGCTGGTATTTGTTTTACAAATATTATTGATGGAAATAAATCCAACATTACATACTATAATTGTACAATTCATTTTAACTAGATCATTAGACATATCAATATAAATATGCTTATATTTATAGTGTTGTAGTAATAACACGTTTAATGAAATTAATGCCTTTCTTGCTCTAGCAATCGTCTGCAATATACCAATCAGCTGTCGTTATTAAATCGATTGGTCATTTTAATAATGTCCCCAAATAACATATTATTAGTGTGTTTATCAATAAATCAATAAATGTTGCGTAATGATTTATATTGTTGCTGCGTTTGATAATCTCACATTTTTGGTTACTTTGTGCTTTCAGAAATAACGTATGTGTGCGGATTGTAAATTAACTACATTTTGTATAAATTTTCCTTAAAGAAATGAACTCCTAACATCGACATTTGAATTAAGGAAAAAATAGGATAATATTAGTTCACGTTTTGCAAACTACACTCAAACATTGTTTGTGTTACTGTTATGTTGTTTTGGTGAGTAAGTTATAGTTAATACCTTATAACGAATTGAACAAAACACAACAAGAAATATTTTCAGCCCAGGCAGCATTAGTTTTTCTTCAAGAGCAACATGTGTTTGAAAAGAAATCTACATCGAAGTCTTCGTAAACAAATGACCATAATTTCCAAAAAATGTTTGCTTAAAACCTTAATTACTCTTTTTTTCATAGTTAAATGATATACAAAAAGAAATTTCGACAGCAACACGCTCTAAGACTTTTCTTTTAAAGAATCATGCCAGAAAATCATTGAACAATTGGATATCGTCAATATTTGGTCATCTACAAATAAATTACATTTTTTAGTGCAATTGTTTGCGACGGATATTATATAATGCGCCTCTACATGTACTTTAGCTACACAAGCAATTACATTTACAAACCCATTTTATAAGACGACTACAATCGAACCACTTTATACAACAGACATCATATAAAACTAACACGTTGTGGGAACACATATCCTGATTTTCCAATATTTGCTGACAATACATAAACATCTGAACATTAGTTTGTAAAGATAATAAAAGAAGATTCCAGATTATGTAGGTTTTATGAAATAAAAAATGTGTCTGATTCAGACCCAACTTGCTTCACCATGTATAAATTTGCTTACATGTACCCGCATTACGAGAAAATAAGTTTCGCTACAATGGATTATGTGACAGCCTGCACTTAAGTATTGGCATTAAAATCTTGAAACAGTTTCTTTTCATAAGCTGAATATGCATAATAAAAACTATCGTGGATGGCACCGAATTCCAGGATGTAAAACATCAGCGTGATTTGCATGTGCCCGCTTTGTCGGTCTCCGACATTTTAATTTTTTTCTATTTTGATAATTGATCAATAAATGCATAAAAACGAAGCAAAGGCTAAATGTCTGTGTCGCACTTACAGAAGTGATAACAAAAATATTGACATTAAATTTTAAATTGCAACTTTAGATTTCAGCATTGAATATTATCATAAAATATCGTTGTTTTCAATAATGTCTTTTGTAGACGAACTATTATGAGTGCTTTGGGCGTGTTGATACAACAGCTTAATTGTTTGATAATATTGATATCATCTCATAATGTAAAGACTTATGAAAACTTGTGGTGTAACATAAAAAGATACTATATGCAAGTTGTATGGTATATATAACGATGTAAATGTATAAAACACCGGCAGTAAATATTAAATCACAATACGCTATGTTGCGTTTAACAGGCGATCAGTGGGCACTTAAATAATTATAAGGTAATTAACTGATATTTAGAAATGATTTAAACTTCAATGAGCATAAAGCAATCCAGACCATATGTTTTTTTTGCTTATTACATCCAACAATCAAGTGCACTTTTCGTTTCATTTCGCGATTAATTTAATTTAGTTTTGGAGGGTATCAAACATGTTTAGTATTTAGCAAATTACAATTCAATAATAACCGTTTCTATAAACGACAGGGCTTATCAATTCAGTTAATATATATTTATCTAATGAAATAATATTAAGTATTTTTTACAATTATATATCGCAAGACAAGAACAATATTTGTAAATCGATGCAAAACTTTATAGTGCATGCGTTTGTTTGTTAAGCGACATTGAACACATTTTCACTGCCAGAGCTATGATGACCATCATGCGCCATGTTATTGTCTTTCCTTATTCCTAGCTTCGAACAAGTTTGTGTATATAACTTTGCATTTGTCGGTCGGTCTGTCGGTCTGTTAACCTTTTGTTTTTGCGCAAAATCAAACTATGGCTTGACAATTGTAAAGATGTTTACTTCAGTGGAAAGATAACGTCTATCGATTATATTGTTAACAGATGAAAGATCAAGGTCACATGGGCATGTGAAACTTGATTTGTTTTCTCAATATATTTTGAAAATGCTTTAACCTAACGTCATATTTTTTTAAAGAAGTTACTGCTGAGAAAGGAAAGACGTTTATTTATTTTGAGGTTGTCATGTCAAAGGTAAACTTCTAAGAGTCTGGTACACTAAAAGTATATACTTTAGGAAGTCGTTGACCTTCGATCATGCGTAATAGTATAGGGGTAACATGGGTGAAAACGAAGATGCATTTTGATTTTGATGACACTAGCTCATATTTCACGAGTTTGCATAAAGAAAAGTGTTTCTTCATGATATTTACTAGAATAATTTTGCGTTTGATCATCTTAACTGGTAGGCTAGCTACTTAAGGCAAATTTATGACGCATATTGATTTTGAAGTCACAGGATCTTGTAACAAGAAAATTCGTTTCCACGCACGAATTTAAAATTCTTTTACACATGGTCATACGTATAGTTACTGCGGCTAATTTAGGTCATAAGGTAAAAGGTCAAGGTAACAGGGACTTGAATCATAAAAAATGCCCTAACAATATCTAAATTATTTATACGATCATTTCATTTTTAAGTTTGTTTTTAGTTGGTCGCGTTAGCGGCCAGCTTTATTTACAGAGCATATTTTGCAAGTCAGTATGCGTCTAGAAGCCTTAAGTACGGAAAGAACCACAACTCACTCTGCTAGGGACGATTACCGCTGCCTGTCTGCATTGAGCAGACGAAAAATGATTATGTGTGTATATCAGAGTTTATTTACAGGTCCTACTGGCCTCTTCACGAGGTCTTTGTAGCTCGACCGAAAAATGATTTTGCTCTAGCAGTGAGTGTATATACCCTCTAGCAGTGGGTGTATATACCAGCTTGTAAAACAACATTGGTAAGTCTAGTGTTTATCATTGAAATCTGTACATATTGGCTGCTTTCTGGGAAAACGGGGCTTAATGTATGTCAAATAAGATTAGCCTGTGTACACTGATTAGCCTGTGCAATGCGCACAAGCTAATTAAGGACGACAACAGCGAACAACTTCAGTGCCTTCAGCGCTTTGATTTAATATATGTTTGTTATTCTGTTTACATGGTACTGATATGTTTTTCGTTCTTTTCAATGCTTGTCATATCTCGCGTTTGCGTCGATTTATGTCTGTCCCTCGTCGTGTGTGTTTTGAAAAATAAATCTGAGGTACAAAACTTTATACATACAACAAAAACTCATAAAGTTGACTTAGACTATAAGAAAAGCAGCATTAATTAATGATAACACTATCCGCGAATTTTATTTAACACGATAATTGTATGCATACGCGCATTGTTACATCGACTCAAAGGTCTACAGGGTCACTTTGTATCTGTAACGTACTCGAATGCAGCGCTGCTTTTGATTTCTTTATCTTGTTGGAAATATAATCTAGCATTCAGGCAGTATTCAAATGGTTAAATAACCTAAATTTCTGAAAGTATTACATTGAAAATTTAAGATGTTTTATGTGTGTAAATACGATTGCTATATACATCCGTACATCGTCTTTATATAATACCATATTGATACTCAAATACCTGATCTGCAGACACTGAACGGTGCAGTGATATAAAGTATAAAATATCTTGTTGGTTTTCAACTGCTCTGTCGAATGTCTTTCATTCAAATGAATTTCTGATATGCCAATAGGCTTTAATACTTCTTAAGATGAATTACGGGTAACGTGTATAGTATTGCAATGGCCAGAGGCATTTATATGTGTTCACGATATGGGAAAACTTTGAATAGACTATGACAAAAAATGGATTTCTAATAAAATGTTTATCATATATTGTCATGTTGTTACCTAAATCATTTGTATTGAGGCATTGGATACAAAACAAAATATCAGGAAAACGTTAGAAAAAATCGAAGTGGGTATGAGAAGTCATGACTAAGAGGCCATGCGAAGAAATGATAGAAGACAACGCTTTAATCAACCGCGGTAATTTTACTTGGTAATGACCCTGTCAAACGTATGGAAACAAATGCATACTAACAAGTATGTCGTCAACATGTAAACATAAGAAGATATACGGATACATAACAAAATGTAAACAAACAGGCCTCGGAAGTCGACCTTTTGGACCATTTTAATTAACAAAGTTCTTTTAAACGTTAAATAACACACTTTTGTTTGGGGAACATCCAGTATGTTGTTCATCATTTTGCTGCAATCAATGACCAACACTAAGTATTGAAATGGCGGCTCGTTATTGAATTCGAAATGAGTAAACGCATTTTCGTCAAGTTCTTTGCGTTTTTATCTCTGTTTATGACTGCAGGCGACATCTGTTTTGGAGTTTTCGGAAATAAATACATCACAGATAAAGTACATACTTTCACAAATGGACACTACCGGAGATTATTTCAAAGACGTCGGTTTCATAAAGATCTTGACTAGACAATATTATCCGTATCCTAAGGGCGTAAACAAAACTTATTTGTTTTCCCGTGGTTATGTTAATGTCACTTGATTCTTCGGAATTTAGCTCAGAGTGTGTTTCTGGCAGTTGAAACAAGCGTAACCGACGATATTGACTATCGTAAAACTTAAGAAGAACATATTATGTACTGTCGCAAGCTTTTTTTTCATGTGTTCTGTGGAATTACCATGGTCATTCGCTATTTAATTTGATGTATAAGTGAGCAACGAAAAGTTATCCAAGTATAAATGGTGCAAAATCAAACAAAAACAAAAGAAACAGACTTTCCCCGTTCCTTCCTTTAGATTTGCACCTCATTGATGATATAAGGTTGGACACTTCAGTAGATGTTTGTTTAACCGACTTTCGTCTGTATTTAACATTCAACTACATCTGTTTTTGATTGACATGCAATAATTAAAAAAAAACAAACAAATATAATATTATTCAACCCACCGGTCAATTGCATAACGAACGCACTTTTATAAACTAAGCTTACCTGTTGTTTAAGATATGTGTTATGTTATGTTTGGTGTGCTCGATATTTTTTTAAAGACTTACTGACTGATTGTTTGATGTAATCCGTCTCTAGATGTCAAAATAAAACGCATTGATACTTGATAAAAAAATCACAAAATTTCTGTTTAATTATTTTTATATTTTGTTCTTTTGTATATTCAGGAGAGCAATTTCGTTCACAAAAAACAAATAAAAAATTAACAAATACACATTTGTAAGTATGTAAGAAAATGAAATCTTCAAAGAATCAATACAACATTAAGAGGTACACAATCATTCGCAGTATATGTCAAAGATAAATTATGAAGTAAGCTCTGGTGTGAAATAATGAAAATACTTATTACATATAAAGTATTTTGTGTTTAACCGTAGGTAGAATTAGATCATGAATGTGAACAATTAAAACATAAATTCACTAAATAGCCACCGATCATAACGTTCATGTTGTCGCAGTGTCCGGTGTATGTTACTGTATTGGTACACATTGTTATAAAAATTACTATTACTATGCGTGATATAATGCAACTTATTTACAGTCACAACTTTAAACATGCTAAATTATCGTTTTCTTTACGAAGAACCTGAAAATGCTTTATGAAATCCAAATGATATCGCCGATTATGTACGCAATGAATATATCTGTTTTAGTTATAAGTGTAACCTCCAGATACGAGTTGAATGGTAAATACTGAAATCACCGCGTACGTCTGTCCGATTGTCTGTCCGTATATGTACGACATTAACACTCTCAAACAATTGTTTCTAAAGATATGAAATTGTTCAAATCCGATTTGTATCAAACTACATAAAAAGTTACCAAAAGTATCCCATTTGTTAACCTTGAATTTCTGTTCAATTACTATTTTTTCTATTGAACTTTCCATTTTCAAAAACATGTTTCTTTGAAACTACAACGTCCTGATGTTTTATAATTTGCTTGTATATTTTTTTCTTTATTTATTCAAAGCAAATAATAACATTGGAATGACAACATAGGGGGTCCAATAGTCTATTAAGACATTTATTACAAAATAACTAAAATATGTTCGCGTGAATTCGAAAAAACGTTTATTTTATAGTTTGTATTTGTATTGTGGTTATCCTCAAACTCAGTTATAATGAAGCTTTGTGGTCAAATGATTCCGGTTAGTAATTGAACAAGATATTATGAAGACACCTATCCTGAACAACCTTCTTAGACAGCTAAGCATACTTCTGAGAAATGTCTTTCGTGTTAACTTAGTAAATCTCCACAGTTGATTGGATTTGGGACTTGTCCAAAAATAAATAAGAAACACGATGCCGGATTAAAGGCATTACAAGCGGATACAAATGATAACTCCAGGGTAATGACAATAACTCTAGAATGTCTACAAAATGCATTTTTGCGACTGTTAATTACATGCAAGAGGTGGCCTAGCAATTTCTTGAACGTTTACATTTTACAGTGACGTGCGAATTTTTTTCGGTTGACATACAATTTAAAAACTTGTCACGTCGTCATCGATATATAATTAAGTAGATCACAGACAACAACTTTTGATTCTTAGGCCATGTATACACGTTTATCTTCAAATGTGAATTCTCAGTGTCAGCTGTCAATTTAGAAAAGTAAGTTCCAAGTATGCGAGGTAATAAATATTTTTAGTATTCCTATAATTTAAATAGATATTTTGAGAACTGTCTTATGTTGGAATAGCGAATCTTAAATAGAATCCATTGTGTTTATTTGTACCTTTGTAAGACTCTTTTCACAAATGAACACTACAAAATGATTTAAATATATCATCTTCATTCGACGTTTTGTCACAGTCCTTGACAAGACAGAAATGTCCGAACCTTGAGGACCATGACATTTTTTTTCTAAATGTTTTTTTCTGACAATTAATAACCATAGTATTTATTTTATGGATGTTATAAGCAGTTTTGCGCAGGTGTTAGACAGCATTGATTGGGAAACTTGAAAAATAATGTCTCAAGAACCTCGTTGGCATATTTGTGTGTCTCATAAATCGGTCCTAACTGTGTGATACGTTTATTAGTTAGCTTCGACTATATACATATTATTTGTGATAATGAGCTAAACCGTTAAATACTATGATTGTGCAATTATTAAAAAAATGTAAGAATATTAATAGATATAGGTATGTGTTTATATTGTTATACAAATATTATTTAAAAACAACAACAAAATCATCGAAAGGTGTTTACTATGGGGGAGGGGTGGGGGAGGGCAGACGCCTATCAAATTTGTAGAAAACAGATTAAAGATCAGGTCAAAGGGAACTAATTTTTTAGAATGCTTTCGCCTATGATGATAAATATTTTTTCAAATTGTTACTATCAACAAGGGAAGACGTACATTGATTTTGAAGTTAACTGGGTACAAGTTAAAGTCACAGGTATTGTTGAATGAATTCGTTCCAAACATAAAATTGCAAACGCTCTCGTTTACCATCATGTAAATTGATCTTATACCCCTATATGTTGATATATGTCTGCAGTTCACCGTATAGATTTATAACACTTTCAGTCTGCTTTGTTTACTTAATATAAAAGATAATTGTATTTGTAAATGTATTTGTTTGTGTGTTAGCATGACATAACGACTTTTTAATGCCTTAAATAACTCTTTGTTTTCTTATTTTCTATCTTTGTATACACAAATAATTGTTAGCTACACCTGTTTAAGATGTCCCTGCTGTATAAGGTTAAAAACCTTTCGCATGCAGTTGAATAAACTATAGGTCAGATATTTATTTGAGGCTGAATATGTATAGCCTTTCTTGATTTACCATTCGCAAAGTCAAAAGTTTTGTAGGTAAACATGTTATGCAATGTTAAACTCATCTTCATCAATAAATGTGACTGTTATCCAAATTTTTTAAAAATATTACAAAGTATGTATATTCCAGTAGCATGTTGCGTACTGTTGTCGTATATACAATTACGTTAAAGAAAATGAGCTCTTGACTTAAGCAATATGTTATGGCCGTTCGGCATACTTCGCTGAATATGTATTAACAAAATATCAAACAAATGAATGTTGACGTTCAAAAGAAACAAAAATTTACGTGACCATTTCTGTTATAAATTCGTGTTTTAGCGGCAGAACATTTGTACACAAAGTTTAACTGTGTTGACCCAATAATATTAATGGAAAACTTTTAATAGTTGATAGGAATGCACATCAGTTTAGATTTCATATAAACTATTAAATGTTTTTGAATTCAGAACTTCTGAAGTCAAGAACCCACAGGGCCTTACATAGTTAATTAATCTACACAATTTAAAACATATATTAATTGGCCTTGCTATTTGAAAAAGGGGTTTAATGCCAGAAAGTCTCTTCTTAGCAAAAAATCAAGTTTAGGCGGAAAGTGTCGTCCCTGATAAGCTGTCCGGATATTATATACAGTAGACAACTTAATAGAACCATATTCTTAAAAACATCATGAGAATACTGGCTATCATTATAATAAAATTGTACCTAGAAGATATTCACACTCAATGTGTACTGCTCAAATGGTTCAAAACCTACACCATAGGTCTTTTCAAATCGCAATATTTGAAAAATAAGTTGTTTGCAAAACACGTCTGTACCCCTTCCGCTCTACCCGAAATCACACGGATTTCAAACTAGTACTTTCTGTATAGTTATAAATAATTCAGGAAAATACATCCATAACATTGACATTAATTATGCTGCAATATTTTGTTGTAAAGATTATTTGATAAGATTTTATGCTTTCAATATTTTTTTTCCGACAGTTCTATAATAATACGAGAACAAAGAGTCTAATGCGCAGATGTTTTTTTCTAATAGTCCACATAAAGGATGGTTTCTATAGATATTAACGGCCCTCTAACTGTTGTTCATTTATGATAACAGACTAGAAGCCCTAGATCTTTACCTTCGTCATATTGTACTTAAAAAGCTTCTTTATTTCCTCAAAAGCAAACTAGAACGGATTTTTCTGTGCAAAAGCGTTTTCAAACTATTGTGTTGAAAAAAAAACACAACACGTTTACATTGACCGAAAGTTGCAAATCAATATAGCCCCGCATCTTCGATCGGTGACGTAATAACTGGATATTTATGAAAAGCAAATGCATCTCGCACAAGAAATATCTGTAAAATTTCCAAGTGGGCGTTTACTGCAAAACTTGATCCATACACACATGCCTAAACAAAAATTATTTGGAATTAAAAAAAAATGTTTCCACACATTTAAGTAAACGTAATAGTTTGTGCATACGCGCATTGTTGCAGCGACTTAACCTTTTAAATCGACACTTTGTTTAAGCAAGGTGCAATGTTCATTTTGTTTACGTTATCTCTTGAACACATTTTCTAGTGTTTAGGCAATATTGACATGGTTAGATTATCGTATATCCGAAATATTACCATTTACATTTTAGATGTTTAATGTTTATAAACAACGATTGATATTTTCATGTGTACATCATCTTTTTTTATAATACGACCCTAGTAAAACTAAAAAGCCCGGTGTCCGCAAACTAAACGGTGTGCTCATGTCATGTATTAAATATCTTAATGATTATTTTCAACGCATGTGTAGAATATATGCGAGTATAATGTTTATTTCTGAGTTCACAAGAAACCTTATACGAGTTTTAAGATGAAGTACGTGAAACAGTCATGATATTGGTATTATTAGATGTGTTTTTATGAGTTTACAATATACGAACACCTTTAAGCGATTGTAACACGGAAAACCTTTTTTCTTACCGCAATGTAACACATTTTATGTTTTACATAAATGAACTTTAAACTCATATTCAGTTAGGGAACAACACTATAACATCGCAAAATATGAAATTTGGTACAAACAAATCATCAAAAAATCCCGAAAATCCCAAGAGGGTATCCAACTGACGACAAACGAAGACTTGAAGGGAGACATCGCTGAACACTGCGCTATCAAGCTTAGGAAATAGAAATGTCAAACATATGATACAATAGCATACTCGCAATTATGATGTCGACATGTAAATATAAAAAGCGCTCATAAAACAGACCGATTAATATACAATGATAAATTATCTCACAATGTCCGAACTGTTTTATTGTTATAAATATCGATTTATATTCGTTATCATATTCCAATACTATTTTTCTCATTCTATATTATTCAGAATGTCAGACACTTTAAAATAACAAATTCCCTTTAAAAAACATTTGGTGTTTATCACATTTCATCAATAACATGCCATCGAATCCAAATGAGTGCGTGCAATTTAAACTGATCAATTCAATTATATCACGTAAATATCATTATAAAAATCATATGCATTTGATCAACATGCAATATTTTATCACAAACCAGAATAATTTTATTTAAGCATTAGGTCAGTTGTTTATAAATCTCAAATAACGAAGGTGTCTTTATAAATAAAGTTTATGTTGATTTCAAGTATATTTTGTTTGTTTGTGCTCATTATCCATTTGTGTCGTTTAGATTTCTTATTCATGTTTTATGATATTTCATGATACAAAACGGTTTTATATAAATATGATTAATCTATATTGTACTGTGATTATCACAAAATTATCTTCAAACGGAGCTACTGGGTCAACATTTCGAAACATGTCCAGTGTTTCAATGTTTTATCCTTTTAAAATTTCCAACATGCGGCCTCGGACCTACTCGTTCCTTTGATTATAACTGTCAGGTTTCTGCAGATTAAGACATTTGATATTTCTTCAATTTTCAATTGCTCTTCCATTCAGTCATTTGGGACCTTGGCTTGGCTATTCTTGTGATCATTATATCTTTTGGAACCGCAAATATATTCTATTCAGACACTTAAACTGATTTTTGGGTAAAAATAATTCGCATGACTAATCCAATTTACTTGAAGGACATATGGGGATTCCGTGCCTAATAAACGGCATCAATACTGAGATTGTGAAAATGCGAATAGAAAACATATTGCAAAAAGTTAAGTTTTACATTTCTTTTAATTAAGATTTAACTTCGTGACAAAAATTGCAATTGATGTTGTTCATGTAAAACAATTTAAAGTATAACCTATACAAATTGAACAGCATTTCATTTCCTTTTGCCAAAAATGCTTTCGTTATAAAACCGTTTTCACTTAAAATGTTCATAGAATGATATTATGCATCGCACCTGGTACTGATGCACAGGTGGTTGCAAATGCAATGTCCCACATTGGTTACCGTTATGTTTAAACCAAAACTGCAACGTACGGCGAACAGCCTCTCAATGCGCGAACACTTTTGTCTTCTGTTTGTGTGTTCATCAATGATAGATAGAAACCGAAACCAATCGTCCATATTAATCAAAACGCTATCCCTTTTAAGTTTAGATGAAATAATTGAACAGTTTATATTTATTAATAAATAAAATATTAATCTTAATTGATCGAAAATAATATATTATATATGTTAATTGTATGACCGATACATTTAAGTTCCTTACAAATTGTCTCTTGATGGTACCATTGTGTGAACATTCTCTTTCTAAAAAACTAGTGACTTTAGTCAAAATACGTCTACGTATTACGTTAAGACAAATCGCGAATCATTTAGATTTTAATAGAGCATTTTGTACGTATATGAGTTACTTGAACCAACTGAAACTACTTGAAAAAAAAAATTCTGTAACAAGCTTTCTGTATACGAACTAAGCTTTCTGCATAAATAATCAGTTCCACTGCATGTTTATCATTGGTTTCTGAATATTTATTCTTTAGCCACTATATGTTTCAGACGGTAATGGAGTATGCGAAATGTATGAAATGGCATTACGGAATATGTCATCCGAACCAGATGTATAGTGAACGGTATTTGTCAGACACTGTGACAGTTTGTGTGTTCATGTCCTTCCCTTCATAACTATCGAAAGCTATTATTTGCATTTAAACTATTTCCAAATGTATTGCGGCGAATGTCATGTGTACTCTCTTGTAATTTATTATTTGCGTCAGTTGAAAATACGAGCATCTTAATTTTTATTTCAACATTGATCAAAATTGGCACAATGATTAGGTTGCATGACGAAATCATGTTCGTTTCTCACGAGTACAATTTGGTTGATGCTCAAACGTATTAGATCAATGTTCCTATGCGTGATTTTTATGCTTGCACTATCACTTGTAAATGAAGAAACAAATGAAGTCTTTGAACTACATTAACAAAAACATGGGAAAACTTATAGAGTATTTGATATTATATCATTTTTGCGAACACTGAAATAAGATTAACATCAGTATCTTAAGTTTATTGAATTGATTTTACAACCAAATTCCAAGAGAAATAGGTAATGACCATTTAATCTGTGTTGATTTATTACGCTTCGAACAAAATCTATTATAAGAGTATCATTAATTTAAAACTAGCTGATTTCGCTGGTACCAGTACTTCTGGTGAAAGCCATTGACTCAGAAATTTATTATTTTGTTATAATATTTCAATGATTTGCATCAAATATCTTTTGCATGTACTGTAAAGTTATTTAAAAGGGTAAATTACATTTACATTTAAATTTAAGCATGTGTTTATTCTCGCCTCATGTTGACAATATATGCTATGTGTTTATGAAAGTATTACGCGTAAGCCCAATTTATGCATAATTTTGGGTTGTTATTTAAAGGAAAGGGTCATATTTTATGGTCAAATGTTAAACATTGATCACTTTAATTTTTTTTGAGCCATAACGTCTTTACGCATTAAAGGATTACTAGATAACTGGGCAGTTCAAAGTTCGAAAGATAGCATTTTTAGTATTAAATGGGGCTTGTTTTAGCTATATTTCCTTCATGTTTTGAATACATTCTTAATAAATTGGCACGAACGTCACCGTTTATCTGACGATATTAACACACACAAACACACAAACCAGACAAAGATATTTCAGATCGATTTTTTTCATCAAGTGCAAATGTCGAAAACTAATATATATGAATTATTTTTTATATATATTTTCCTTATTTCCTTTTGTATGAAGAAATTGCAAATCATTTTAGAATACAGTTTATACAGCCATTGTGCTACACTAACAAGATAGCTGCAGTTAAGGGCAATGTCATAATTGAAGGTCGAAGGTCGAAATATAACAATTTAATATTCAATATAGAACTTGTTTGAGCTCTATATTTCCTCGTGTATTACATAATTTCAACATATCTTCGTACGAATGTTAAGACGATATGAGTCACATAAACCAGATAACTGTCTTCTATGTCAGATTCATATTTCAAGATAATAATTGTTTCCTTTTAAGGTAGCGCACCCCTAATAATTTCCCGCGATTTATTTTACGATCATTGCCGATCTTCAATGATCGGTTATTTCCGAGAGATGCATTTTATTTTTTTCAAACTTCGAAATGTGATATATGTTTACGTAATTCCTTTAGAATACATAATTTTCACAATAAATATTGACTTTGATCCAAATATCATCTGAAAAATACGATTGCGCGATTTCTTCAAAGATCGAAGAGCCTTTTTACCTGTTTACTTATGGATATCTAATTTAAGCTTGCACTGATGTGAAATTGTCGTGGCCGAGTGATTAAGGCGATGGACTAAAATTCTTTTGGGATCTTCCCGCACAGGTTCGAATCCTGCCGACATCGCATACTTTTTTCGACGCGTTTTATTTCTTGTCTTACGTAATTTGATTTAATATAGCATATAATTATTAAATATTTTGAAATGTTTATGCACATCCTTCAATTTTTAAAATTTAAAGAACGTTATGGCTAAATTTGGGTGATTTACTGCTGAAAATACGAATGATGCATGTTGCATTTTTATTTTTATTTCAAAAAGTAAACGGTAAATCTGTCTATTTCTTCGTATTTTTGCTGTATATAGTGTTTCTATAAAAACTAAGTATGACACTTTTTTTTTAACCTACCCAATTTTTACTTGGCTGAAATCACTTTCATTTCATGGCGCTCTTCCATAGATAAAAAATTGTAAAAAACAAATGTCTGTAAAAGAATACTTATTTCATCTTGTTTAAACTTTAAACACCTTTACTGCATCTGTACACACCAACTGCATGCCCATATTTGGAAATTTAAATGAATTATGGAACTTTTATTTACCCCAGGGGTGAAAATAAACTGGTCAAAAGCCGAGCGTGGGGGTGGTTTTGAAAAAAATCGGTATATTTTTTTTTAAAAAGCATGGAAAGCCTACCTGCAAATTTGCATGTAGTTCAGTGAAATGATGCTGATTAAGAAAATAATTAATTAGATTATATTTGGATATATGCCCATTAGGGGTGCGCTACCTTAAGACAAAGCCATACCTTATATCAAAGGTCGAATTTGGAGCACAATATTTCTATAATACTTTTACGTTTCGCCGGGTTCTTACTTTCTTGCGAATAAAATTTTTCGAAAAAATTGTCATACATTCTTATATTGGAATGGGTTACACTGGGTTTAATATTGAAAAATGTAAACATTGGATCTAAAATCCCCAGTAAAAAACAAGAATACAATAAAAGAAAGAAAAAAACAACAACCTTAACTGGGCTCGAACCACTGACCCCTTGGAGTAAAAGTCCATCGCTTAGATCACTCCGCCATCCGTGCTCATGCAATAAGAGATGAATTTTATACTTTATAAAAGCAATCCTCGAAGTATCACAAAATATAACGACAACAACAGACCTCTCCAAATTATTCAATCGTTTCGCGTTGCAACGCTTTAAAATTGATATTTTAGATCATGGTAAATGTTCGGTATTACTGTTTCCTCACAAATATCATAACTACAACGAACATTTGCGAATCTGAAACATTTTGTTTTAATTTTGTCAATTTACCAAAACTTGAAAAGGCCCCTTTATGTTAATGTGTTTGTAAATTTAAATATAACAATTTGTGTACTGATATAATTCCAGTGTGCGTTATCAATACGAAACAATTGTTATACAATCAAAAACACAAACCGTTTTGCTGAATGCGGTATGAATATTAAATATGTAAAATCGAAACTCAACAACCAAAATCTTACACAAACAACAAAAACAGCAACAACAATAAACAATCAACAAAACAACCAAACGAACATACACAGAAATAATAAGATAGTTACTATGTCTAATCTATCACATCTTATAAACAACCGGTAGATAATGTCAGAACTAGTACCAAATAGACAATTTTTGAGAACTCTACACTAAATGACGGGATTCGCTGATTAAATATAATAACGCGTATCATTACCACGTGTTTCTGAATCCACATGTGTGTTCTGTTGTAGATAAAACACGATTGGGGTTATATAACGTATGTTAATTAAATGTCTTGCAATAACGGACCACCTGTGAAGACCAATTAATTAGGCATTGGCATCTTTTTAACTTGTTCGATTTTAATATAAGGTTGCTTGGCACATTACTATGGCGTGACAACTTATTTGACGTACGATTTTGAAATAAATATAAGGGTGACTTAGCGATATATTTCATCAATCATGACATATCAAACCGTACCGAGGCTAAAATACGTCATTTGTTTCCTCTTACATCTCCAAAAGATTAGGATACCTCGGTGTTTTTTTTGTTAACTTTTAGTTGATGGTTGTGGATAAGTTGATGTTGCTAATGATAAGTCACAGGACACTTATAATTTACTGATTCTTTATACATCTACAACATATGCCAAGTAATTAGAAAACTACTTGTTCTGATTAAATGTATGTCGAACCTTATGCGACTCTAATTTACTTATAGATTTGAAAATGTAAGAGTCAATTTACAGAGGTTTGTTCTAGAAAAATATTACGCAGAAATGCATCCCTTTAAAATAGCAGAAAATGTGCTTTGCCGCCACCTCCTTGGCAGTGGCCCCATTTCTTTTATTAAAATTTCAAATTATCTAATAGATCAAGAAGAAGTCAATTTTTTGTGCATGCGAAATCTTTTACATGTTCAAAGCAATGGTTGATGACATGGGCGATTTTATTTGGTTGAAATTTGCTCGTCACACTTGCAAGTAATATCAATTTACCTTTAAAAACTTTATCAACACTTATAAAGGTCGTCGCATTTTCAAATGGGGTTTGATTATATGTTTCTGTCTATGTGTGTATGAATAAATCTTAGCTTAATCGCACTACATTTGCTGAATTCTAAAATAATGCGAAATATGTCGAAAAAACTTATAAAGCCTACTCAACCTTTGGCTTATCCGTGAAATTTCACAACATTCGTTTTAAGCGCTATCTCGGAAGTATATTCGGCTCATGAATTAATGCATCGAAAAAAGAGGTGACCCTCATAATTAACGGCCGTGTAGTTAAAATGTAATACATCCATAAGAGAATCCGTAATTGCGTTGTGCCTTTTCAACTCGTTATATAAGTTAAGGTGATTTTCAATTATGTCTTTAAATGACATATGTAAAAGCCTCCTCACACATAGACGAATCCATATGACGAAGCCTGTCGAAAAGGGTAGATTTATGAATTCTAGCGAATTCTTACCTAAATTGTTTGATAATTTGTTGCATTGTGTAATATTATAACGAAAGGTGAACGTAGAGGAACTATTTGGTGAGAATGATTTACGAAGTTTGGCGAAAAGTTACTGCAATTCGCTAGAAAGCGTCAGGTCGCGCAAATAATATTCGTTCTTTCGGTTAGCGATTAGGAGCTATTAAGAGCGTAAAGATACAAATGTAAGCGCAACCCTGCGCATATTTGCGCATACCGCCGAATATTTCCGAAACGGTGTTTCTGCATCCGGGCGTTTTGATATAGACTAACTTTTTTCCGACTTGACTATACATGTTGATTATGCATGAAGTCTTTTTCATTAAAGATTTTGCGTAAATTTCGTGTCTAACTCTTACTTCCCTTTATAAGGCCAATACAAAAACAACAAAACTCTTTATTAATTTATTCCACTAATGTGTTACACTTTATTTCAATCTCTAATGTGGCACCATCCTGTCTTGCTATTTCACACATCCCGCTGGAAAGTTGATCCAGTGCTTCTGAGTGTTTCTCACAATCTTGCCTTTTTGATTGCTGTGTTGTGGCCCCTGATATTGACATTCCTGGTATCCTCCAAGTTGCGACCTCTTCTCCATTCCCCAGAGACCAGATCGGCTCTTCTATCATCATGGTCATCACGGGGTACCTGATCCTCATCAAGTTGTGGAGAATGCAGCATGTCTTCACAATCAGCCTTACTGTGGATGGGCTGTGGTTCATCTTTGTGAGAAGTATCTGAAATTTCAGATGACCAGTATTGTTATGTGTTAAAAGTTAACGTGAACATTTCTTTAATAAATGAAATTGTGTTTTGAAAAATGGTATTGCAGTAAAGTTCTGCTATAAAGACCACTTCGAAGATTAAAAAAAATGCTTTTTTTTACAATATTTTAGTCCCAAATGGTTAATTTATGAAGGAAAATGGTCCTATATTAAGACTACTTCGCTATTGAGACCACTAGTTTGCCTGGTCTTAGAAGCGGAACTTTACTGTACCTGGAATCGGTTGGCCAAAATCCCAAATGCATTTTCTGATACTCTCCTAGCCTTGGATAACCGTTAGTTCAGGATTCTTTCGTCTCTTGTCCATAGGGTTTCTGCATGTTCTCGCTAAGGCTGAAAGCGTCATCTCCAACCAAGAAATAGGGCATGTCGACGGTGTCATTTGGAAAGGGCTGTGGGTCTGGAAATCTAATGGAACCATCCTGCACCATCTAAAGGAATTCTGATTCATTATAAATCTTGGCATCTCCACTTGAACCGTATCCTGAAAATACGAAAGGATAAAAAATGGTCAGTATACAACTGTACGTTGAAAACAGCACTAAATGTATATAATTTATGTAATTACAAAATAATGCAGTTAAATTTATGTAGACTAATACTCACAACCCAGATCACAACATACGAACTTGTAGTCCGAATCGAAACTGGCCAGTAAGATGATGCTGAAGAATCCCTTATAATTATAATATAAGGAACCAGAGATGGAAGGCGTTCTGATAGCTATGTGCGTGCCATCAATAGCAGCAAAGCAATTTGGAAAGTTCCAATTCTTGAGAAAACCATCAGCAACTTGTCTCCATTCTTCAGGTACGGAGGGAGTTGTCATAACCTCATCAACATATTCTTCACATATAGCATGACACACGTCTCTGACCACTACATAGCGGGTATTCTCAGCGACCCGCCAGGAATACTGCATGTCTGAGTACTTGACACCAGAAACCAGGTGACGTAGTGTGACAGCTAACTTTAGCCCTGGATCCAAGGGCTCCCTGTACCGAGTGTGTTGCTTCACGAGGCGATGACGAACCTTCCTAAAATTGTATCGTACATTTCAGTAGGCACGCGGAGCAATTTCTTAAATGTTCCAGGATCTTCACTTGTGAGCTCAACCATGAGCTGATCATAGATGCAAAATTGGCGCCGTCTCCCGGAATGCAGCCATGGTCTTCTCCAGATATTACGTGGTCTGGCTTCTCTTCTCCACCTTAGTCGGTCTCTGAGAAAGCGGTGTATGTTTAGTTGTTGCTGCCCTACTTCTTGATTCGCCTTAGCAGCAACATACTGCAGTTTCAGGCGTTGTATATCTTCCATTTGACGAAGAAATAATGATACCTTCAACATTATATATATGAAATATAGGCATATGTCTGCATAAACTACGAAAACAATCAGGAGCGCTATTATTCGGATGGATTCGCATAGATTCGCCTATCGTAGTTACCCTTCGGATTGATTCGTATACGAGCGTATACCGTTCGTTTTCTGAACGTTAACTTATCATTATAAATTCCTTTAAATGCGTCGGATTCAATTCGCTACAATACGAAATCCTCGCTATAGTTCGCAAAAGTTCGCAAGCTATCGCGAAGATTTGTTTTCGGATCGTCCTCTTTCGCTTGATATGCAAATCAAGTAATCATGATATGCAAATTACATGTAGCTGAGAGCTGCGACCTCTTACGCCAGTTGACGAGCGCTATGCGAAGACTTTCCGATCGGCTAACGTATTGAAACGAATTTTAACGAACGATAGACGAAAATTTTATTTGCCAACAATTTTTGAACATGTTTAACATTTACCGACGAACAGAACTAATCGCAACGGACGCAAAAGCTCACAAACGCATCCATACGAACACCACCAACGATGTGCAACGTACATATACTAATGAGAACGAATGGCTGAAGTCTAATTCGCCAGTACACGCAAGTTGACGTCGGGAGACTCTCGCCTATGTGTGAGGAGGCCTTAAAGTATTGCGGCAAATACGATAATACAAACTCTTCAATGGCAATTGTGAAACCAATAACTATTGCTTTAATAAACGATTTGCTCAATTTCTGTCCTGTGTTTGACTTCGGTTGTTATACTTTATCAGGATTCTGATCATTAAATGGTTCACAAATACATGGTTTGTGTGATATTGTCTGTTTTAGAAGCTCTGTTCATATGATATTGCGCAAGGAGTGTTTTCAATGATAATTTTACAGAACTGTCAACAAACAAAAGTAAACTATTATTTATTCAATTGTAAGGTTTGAGGAGAATAAAGTTTTCGAGGAACTAATATTAGTAATTGACACGTCATTTTAATTATATCAAGTTGAATTCCAAATCAGATTATTGAAAAATAGATTTGCCAATGAAGGAATGCTTGGTATTGTAGGTGATTGTTCTGTTGTTTTCATTTGTCATTATGACTGTTCTTGTTCGGTCTTGAAAGTTTCCAGGATTTCTTTACATATCAAACACTTGACAACAGAAGAAATACTGCCAACAACAAACTAAAAGGCATAGCCACCAAGATCAATCTGCCTCAATTTAAACATGACAGCATTTCGTATGTGTTCCCATAATGTTGGAAGGTAATAATGCGCGCATTACTCAAGCAATCATATTCGATAATTGAAAATTGCATATGTGTATAAAAACGACAAAAAACGAGTTTTTGTGTCTAGTTTTATATATTATTTTTGTACACGGAAGTAATAAGCTCGGTGTATTTGTTTGTTCTTTAATTTGAACGGTCATATCTGCTTCGAAATAACATGTTTCAATATATGATTGCTTTAATAATACTATAATACTAACACTCATGCAATTATGCACATGTTGTTCCAGTCTCATAAGAATTCATGAAACTTTCATGTGTCGCAAAAGTTAATCATTGATACACGATTAAACTTTGAACTTGATATGATACTGTAATTACAATGGGGAAAAACAATATCGGGGAGCTTTAAAGACATTATAACATATAAACGTAGCAACCAACAGTAATATAAACACTTTCTTGTCAAATTGTGTATGAAAAGATGTACTTGTTTTCAAAGAAATTAATGTATTCTCAAACTGAATAAAAATAATTTACATCTTAGAATAGTAATGCAATACTATGTAAGCAAAAGTTGAATTGGGACGTGCGTTAATAAAAATAAATAATGACAAATGACTGTATTCGAACTAATTTACCATGTTCTTAAGTATAATTTACTTTCCGTCTCAATGTGTAATCTAAGATGCGACATTCTTAAAAGTCTGAGTGCTATTCTATTCTTTTCTATGTTGTTTCATTAAAAATAGACCTGAAATTCAAAACAAAAATATTTCTATGCCATAATTCTCTATAAGAGTCATTGATATCCAACTGTCCAATTCGGGAAAAAGTGTCTGTGATTCGTTGCCTACACAAGGAGAATAAACCATCATTACATCTTGAGCAAAACTAAAATGATTTAAAAGAATCTAAAATAACAGCGATATTTTAAAAATTGATTACACCGGTGGTCTCTATGTTTACTTTCAATACAGTCAAGTTTTATTTTATACACGATTTTATTTACGATTGTAACAATACGATGATAACAAGTACTGAGCATTTTGCGAACCTAATTCGTGATTGACGTCAATTAACGTCACCATTCAACTCCATTGCAAGAATGCAATTATTTGAAATATTGCACGATCTGTAAATGTTGTCGGCCAATTCTGAATACTTTTTGTACATGTCGAAATAGGTTTTCGGACCTTTTTTCTTTCATGTTAGACAAAATATCAAGTCATTTTCTAAAATGTACAATTTTAGCATTTTCTAAGTTAAGCATCGTCTTCAGCTCTGATTTTTATTGACAGTTTTCTACATCTTCAATTCAGACAATCAAGCAGTATTTGATATCAACCAATACTTCTTCCCAGAAACGAATGATTCTTATTTGCGTGACGATGAATATCCCATGAGGCTTTATTAAAACAGATACAAGTTTACGATGACATATCTGTTGCAATATCATCGGATGCACAATGTCACTACAACTCACATTTAATTTTTGAAGTTCGCAGGAGAAAATGGGATTTCAGATCACAATATTTTGAATTGGGATTCCGTCGCCTAATGAGCGTTCTTTAGTTCTCACCCAAAGACACCAAGTACTGGTTGTTAGTCCCAAGAAACGGACTCGAGAGCTTTTCGAAAGCTATAAGCTTTCGATGCAGTCGAGCTAAAATAGATAGGTTTAAACTACAACTAATGGGCTTTTAAAATTTCGCATTAATTGTGGGCTTCCATGAGCGTAATGTTACATAAAAAATACTTTAAAATGAACAGAAAAATGCACCTGATTTTAACTTTATAATAAAACTTATGTAAAGATACCTATCATAACGATTTAAAAGATAATACGGTGTATCCAAGAGAAGTAAGTATTGCCTTTGATACGTTTGAAGTAATGTTTAGTTGCTCAAAGACAAAACAATCAAAACATTCCTTGTTGAAAACTGTTTTTCTAATTAGAATACTTACTAAGAAATTTTACTGTCATGAACATAAGAATTGTTCGAGCAAGACATATTTGGTGAATATGTATATATGCATACAGAGTACATGCCTTTATTATAGTAAAATTGGCAAAAGAAGATGAATTAGGAAATTTGAGAACACGCGTGTTGTTATTTCCTCTCGGAAAACCAGAAAAAATATTAATTTCTAGTCATAAGTTATTTATAATAGAAAGCAAAAATAAGATGAGATGTAAAAATTTGAACATACATGTTTAAAATGGATGTATGCTTGATTAAACGATAGAAAAACATTTCATTTGCAGTGAACATTGATACTAAGATATTTTAAAGTATAGTGTGTTTTGATTGTTTAATATTAATATGATTTATATTATATAAATATTATAGCAGGGCAGCACTTTTAATAAGAGACAACATGTAAAAGACAGTTAATATAAACAAGAGTTTACTTACATTATTAATTTGAGCATGCGAAGTACACTGCAATGTAATGCAATTTGCTAAAAACAAAATCGGACACTTTATACGACGGATACCAGAACTATTATCACAAACATTTCAAAGAATACTCACATGCTAACATTTAAGTTAAACACTTTGTTCAAACGGAATTATTCTATTATAAAGTAATGGATATTGCTTTCAACGAAAATATGCAAAACAACGTCTTCAAAAATAAAAGTTTAATTTATTCTCTCTTAGCCTTCTTGTTTATAAGACATCTCAGAAAGTTAATATATCTATCTTTCTTTGCATCCCCCACCTATTTGTTTCTTTGGGTCAGTAAATGTCAGACTATAGTATTCTATCAAAATTTTACATTCACATACATTTGACACATGTAACGTGATATGTACAAGCGTGATTGGATTAATAAAAAACAGACTTATACGTGTTCATAGTTATTTCTATGTTTACTATCAAGATATTCTCGTGACAATAATTGAAATAACAACATTCATTGTTTACCAAGCTTTAACATTTAATGAACTTAAATGTAACGCTTGTTATAGATATAGATTATAGTTTGTTGATCACAAAGATCTGATCGTAAAGATATACATATTAGAAACGATCTAGACTCGGATTGCTTATGTATTTCACAATGAAAGGTCCATTGAGTGAACATACGACGTATAAGAAAGAAACAGGTTTGCAAGATTCCTATGTGCGTTCTGATTAAGATACTATATTTATTGCGGAATTGATAGGCACGTAATGGAAACATCTGGAAATGGCGGACCACCTTTGAGTTCCAAATACTTAGGCTCAGACCGTGATAATCATTACTTATTTAAAGTAAGAACTAAGTTACATATTAAAAGTTGCGTAAACATGTTAAAATATGCAAATCACTGAATTACTTTATACAAGGACACCAAAATAATTCTAATATACAAGTATAAGGCTAAGATTGTACTAACATACTAGTATACGGCTTAGATAATACTCCTATACTAGTATATGGCTTAGATTATAGTAAAATAATATTATACGACTTTGATTATACTCATATACTAATATAAGGCTTGGATCATACTAATATACAAGTATACGGTTTCGATTATACATATATACTAGTATATGACTTTGATTATACTAGTATAATAGTATACGGCTTAAATTATACTAATATACTTGCATACGGCATAGATAATACCAATATACTAGTATACGTCTCAGATTATACTTATTTACTAGTATACGGCTCAGTTTATACTAATATACTAGTATATGTCTTAGATTATACTAATACACTAGTATTCGTCTAAGATTATACAAATATTCTAGTATACGGCTTTGATAATACTAATATACTAGTATGCAGCTTAGATTATACTTATATACTGGTATACGGCTTAGAATTTACTAATATTCTAGTATACAGCTTAGATTATTATACTAATATACTATTATACAGCTAAGAATATACTTATACGGCTTACATTATACTCATATACTAGACCACGGCTTAGATTTTACTAATATGCTAGTACGCGGCTATTATGATACTCATATATTAGTATACAGCTTAGATTATATTAGTTTATGTCAAATATTATACTTTTATTCTAGTGTACGGCTTCGATTATACTTATATACTCGTATACGGCTTAGACTATACTAATATACTAGAACGCGATAATACGTTGTATCCAATAGACTTTAAACAAACATACTCGTATACGGCTTAGATTATATTTATATACCAGTATACGGCATAGATTATGCTTTCATACAAGTTCACGGCTTAGATTATACTAATATATAGAGGATATTTGTTCATGTCAGTATAAGATCGTTTGTTATTTCACGAGTGATCATAGAAAAATAACATTTTCACTCGTGGCAATATTCGTGAGTGAAAATATAATTTTTCTATGATCACTCGTGAAATAACAAACGATCTTACACCAACATAAACCAATTTTCTGTTATTTTTATGCCCCCTTTTCAAGAAAATAATTAACAGGTGTTTCCCTTTCGCTGAAAAGTTACCCTTTCACCCTTGGCGTGCCTCAAAACATTTCAAAACACAAAATGACATCATTAGTGTGACGAAATTACGTCATTAAACCAGGGAAATTCTCCTATTAACTCCTTTAAAATGTAAATAAACTGTGAAAAAGCATAAAATAAAAAGAACATTTGTTGGATTTGTAGAATGTCGATTTTAATTCACTCATAGAAAATATATATTAAAGCGGGTATATACGATCTTGTCAAATATTTATTAATTAATATAAAATGTGTAAAAAACTTATTATACATATATTTCAATATAAACGAAAATAAAAGTTAAGAAGAACATGTGTCGAAAAATGCTAAATAAGCCAGATATTTAATTCTGAAATCGAAAAGGGCTGTACAGCCAAATTCGCCAGCATGTATGTCATGCGTGTACGATGTGAATCTAAATTTAGTTTTACGGTTCATTTGAAATTCCTGCAGTGATATCGATTCATACGACACACGAACACTTACTAAAAAGACGAATGCATCGGTTATTGTAGGAAAATATGTACGAATTATTTTCGTCACAATCGGCTCGGGGCGCTTATTTGTATTTGCTGCATTTTATGAAATTCATCTTAAATGTATCATTTTTCTTGCATATTGTGTGTTATTATAACATATTTGTATCAATATATTACAATTCAACACATATAAAATAGTATAATCTCGCTTTAAATATAGATTATACTGTTTTACTAGCATACGGCTTAGATAATACTAATATACAAGTATACAGCTAGGAATATACTAATATACTAATTTACGCCTAAGATAATACTCATATACTAGTGTACGTTTTAAATAGCATGTATACTCATATACACGGCCGGTTTAGATAATACTTATATACTAGTATACGGCTTAGATTATACTAATATACTAGCACACGGCTTAGATTATACTAATATTCTATTATACGGCTTAGATTATACTTATATACGTGAATACGGCTTAGGTTAAACTAATATACTAGTAAGCAGCTTAGATTATACTAATATACTAATATACGACTGAGAGTATCCTAATATACTAGTGTTATGCGGCTAAGATTATACTTATATACTAGTATACGGCTATGATTATACTTATATACTAGTATACGGCTATGATTCTACTAATATAATGGTATACTACTGAGATTATACCAATATACTAGTGTACTGCTTAGATAAATACTAATATACTAGTATACAGCTTAGATTATACTAATACACTAGTATACGGCTTAGATTATACCTTTATACTAGTATACGTCTTCTTTGTATTTACTTGTTTATACCGCTTTTCCCAAATAACACTTTCAAATATCAAAGTGAAATAACGGCATAATGCAATTTTCCAAAGCTCAATATTATAAGCCGATATCGAACTATATGCAGTGATAATTCGTACACCTAATGTTAATTGCTGAATGTTTAAAAATGTTTGAGTTCTTTTCACGTGCATACCGCCTGAAAAAGTTGTACATAAACATTACATTAAATAACGTAACGATACACTTTTATAAAGTGTATACATATGTCACGTGTTGATATTTTTTTATACAGAATACCAGTTCCTGCATATCAGACAATGTTTATTCACTCATATTCACCGACTTCTTATGATAAATTAGCACTAAGCACTATTATTTCTTGTAAATTGTTTTTTCCAATTGCACGTGTCAGCATTAAATAATTAACATAGAATGCAATAAGATATTTATTTTCGCGATGATTGTCTAGATGCCAATATATGTCTAGCCAAAATGCCAATTACCTTTTTTTCTGACATGCAGATTCGCATTTTCTGGTTAGAAGAACTAAATAAATAATATAGTGTTTCGAGAAAGTTGATGCTATTTTTCGCGATTTATTAACGGTTTATGTTTTCCATACTTTTGTGCGTTATGTCGTGATTCACATAAATTCAACGCGCATAGTTATATGACGAAAAAAGAATAAAAATACTTCAACGTCCTATACAGCTTTTGTGTTTTGAAATAGTAAAACATTTGTTATTATATATATCATTATTGATTTAACAAGTCTTAAGTTATTGATGTAGATTAATAGGTTTTTGTTTGTACTTATTTCACATAAGTCTGTATACGTGCTGAAGCGTATATTTATGATCGATAAATAATCCGACCAACATGAGATAAACACACCTTAATTAATTATAAGTTTGGATTTCTGTATTGTATGATAATACAAAGCACGTGTTCACTCAGCATGCTCTGTAAATAATGTTGCCTAACTCAAATGCGTAGTTCATATTTTCAACATGTATACGTATTTTTCAGGGCCTACATATGAGCAGAATGTTTAAAATCTGCCAAAGAATTACGTTGTGATATTACTTTATCGTTCATGTTTTTGGTACAACATAATCATATAACATTAAGATATTTTATCTTTGATATTTAAAGCACGCATACCAATAGAGACGCAGTGCGATGGAGGGCACTAAGTGGACTTTGGATTGTCAGATCTGGGTGTATTTGGTGCGAAGTGTTTCTTCAGATTATGTTTGTATGTAGAAAACATGAATGCTTATTTTCTGAAAAAGGTTTGCAGATTATTAAAATAAACACATCGTTTTTTTGGTAAACCGATTCTAATGCTTTGTTGTGACATTCAAGCTGTGCGGATAACATGCGCGTATACAGCCTTCACTAGTATTGCTACTTCGGTTTCACAAATGAAGTACTGTAATAAATGCAAAAGACTAATTATAATTCTCACGATAAGTCAATATTAACCGCATTTATTTTGGCTATTAATGGACTATTTTTATTATGTAAATAATGTTTTAAATATTGACTATCTGAACGTGTGACCACGTGGGTCTCTGTGTATCACAGCCCATGCGTGTGCTATACTGTAGGTGTCGTAAATTTGCATGTTTATCTGTGTTTATTTTGTGAAACCAAACTATTGTTTACCAAGAATAATACTCACTATACTCTATTTTAATTAAGACTTACGTATATGCGGCTTTCAACAATCAAATGATGGGCTACACATGACATATCTTTTCATCAGATACGGATAGATTCCGTTTGTTACTTCAGATGAGTGTAAAATATTGTAATGGATGCGACATTGAGTAACGTAGTTAAGCATTTTACATAAAGAAAACTTCATTTTATTTCCAGTTTAAGTTATAGACATATTTGTTTTCGGCTAAATAGTTTGAGATCATTCAGAAATGATCGCTTACAGCAACAGTGATGATGAAAAGAGTGTTTGACAATAGTTGGTTTAACATATGCAAAGCGTTCACTAAACATGAAGTTTATGATAACAACACATTAACCACAAATCAAATCATTGGCTTGTGCTTGCACTCTAATGTATCTGTACAGTGAAAGTTATTTTGGGATTTATATACATATTTACCAATCAGAAAAAGCACGGTTATGCATAAGGAATTTCTGAAATTTTGATGTTGGTTTTTAATAAAAACTTGCATGATGGGGACTTTTCAATGCCATATTTATGCTTTTTCGTTGTAGAATAAATGTGGCATGTCTGTACAATCAACCGCTTTTTCTGGTTCTCTTATATACATAAATACTTACTTAGCACGTTTTCCATATATTTTTATAGTTGTAACGACCCTAATACTTCCGTGTTCCCTAAGATGACACGTACGTGCAACTTATGTTCATGTATTCCACATAACCATGTATTCCAGGATAACTATTGATATTGGCCCGCCATTGTCTGCTATTTGTGGAGTGGGGCTTGAATGGAACTTTGCTTACATTAGTTTATAATTTAAAATCGTCTAATAAAGTTTAATTCATTCATCAGATAATCTTTTGTTTTTGAGTTTAAATCTTTTAAACTCCTAATCTTTGTTAACAGATATATAATTACGCTTGCCAGTGTCATTCTTCAAAAGTATTGCGGAAAATTTGAGAATACCAACGCGTCAATGACATCTTGAAATACATGTTTTCCTTTTGACAGACTATACTCTTTTGGGTTGAAATTTAAATGTAAATACATGTAGGATAAAACACCTGATTAAGGTTAGTTATATTGATAAATTGTACCTTACAAATGTATTTCCGAAAATAAGTGATATCTTTTATTGCTATTTATGAAGTATATTTTCCGCAAGGATAGGTTCACATTTAGTTCCGTACAAATACAAATGACTAAATATTGATTTGAATAAAGATATGGATGTATTAGTATATGAACATACAGCGGGCATTTTAATATGTTTAACTTATAAGAGGAAATGACAAAAATGTCAGAGAGTAGCTGGCAAAAATGGTTTAAAGAAAATTAAATGTACGATATTATAATTTATACACAGAGCACCACCTTTATTTCATAGGTCACGTAACACTGATTTTGAACAAACTATTATGTGTTCTCTTAATAAATCAATATCAATCAACTTGACTCTAAAAATGAGAAACGTCTTCATACCATTCGCGGTCGATAACAAACAATTTTGTTCGAATAAAATGACCTGCTACACGTGTTGATTAAAAAAAGATCAGAGAAATGAGTAAAACTAATATGTACAGAACTGTATCTCACTCATCATAAACCCTGAAAATGTATCCTCTACATACATGTAGACGCGTTTAGTTTTTTGTTTCTAGATATCTTTATTAATGTTTATATACTAGCACACGGTTAGATTACACTAATATCATGTTGCGTTTTGTAAATCATACTGATATTCATATGTTCATCTAATGGTATTCCCGAGGGAAGCATAACGCTAAAACGATACGAAACATTAGGGTATATACGTAACATTATATACGTATGCTATTGTTACAGCTCTAAGTAATATTACCAGAATTTAACATTCAAATGTCATATTATAACAAGAAGGCACTCACTATGACACAATCGATGAATACATAACTATTGCGCAACTTAAAACTCTTCTGTCATAAGACTCATATTGTTCAACGTACAATACCTTTCTCGTCTTATATATTCATGGAACAGTATCTATTTCATTCTTGCCACATCCAACAATTATGGAAATCATTGTTTTCATGATAAGATAATCGCAAATACACTCCTTGGAATCGATTATCTGAGATGTTCCGTATTGGTTGAGTTATTGGCTGTATTGCTGACTTATCGGAAAGGCTGTGTGAAATTATACCAATGTTTGCATTGTATGACACGATTTACGAAATTACAATAAATAGCCCAAACACGGAGCTAATCAGTCAACTTAAGCACCGAAAATGAATAAAATACGTTTCTGGTATCAACATTCGTTTTAATGGAACTTGTTAAAGCTATAACCATTTAGCGATGTAGACAGTTCGTCTATTTACCATGACGTAAATCAATTCCTCCACAAACCAACTCTATTACAAGAATATCATTTGTTTCAATCTTGCTATTACATCTGATTTTAAGTGCATAATATTGCTCGGTGATTGGCAAATTGCAAGAGTTTTGCTGGTCCGTCGGAATTGATTGTTAAACATTTATTTGTTATGTTAAGGTATTATTTGCGCTCTATAACTATAGAGGCACTTTTCAGAGTATGTGAAAATGCTGTGTAGCCATAGTCAAAAACTGATGCTAACATATGTTTGTATTATAAATGTGTTGTGTTAATAAATCGTATTACCAAACACACGTCTTTATTTTACTTTGTACACAATTGCATGCCTTTACCGATTCAACAGAAAGTTCGAAATTGGTTTTGAAATCAAATTAGCATATGATTGCAGTCTTCACGATAGTTCATTTTATCCATAAGCCATTCGGGCAACTGGAATGGTGAAGACAAGTAGCCCAGCAGCAAAATTACTAGCCCAAAGTAAATTTGTTAAAATATACACCTTGCTAATGGGTTTCATCTTTCAATAGCAGATAATCTATTAAAAAATAAAATTGTATCCAGGTTATGCTAACTATAAAGCCTATTGCAAAAACAATTGCAACACAATATAACAAGTCGAGGTAAGTGTGTCCTTTACTGGTTTATTAATCATAACTCATTAACATGTGATAAACGACTTCTTCGTTCATCTCATCATCACTGCCATCCTGGAGATCCTCTTTGTCAGAAACCATATCCTGTAAAACAAGCAACCTGATCATTATTTTCCAGAAGTTTACTTGACAAGTGAAGTGTTATCATACATGTTGACTTTTTTCTTATGCTGTGTTTTTAAGCATAGCTTATTAAACTCTGTCTTACAGAAGTAGCTCCTCCTTCATCACTGGTTGATGGACCTGGTGCTGTCATGTCTGTGACCTCTGACTCATCCTCTGGCACCTTCCTCTTCCGAGAATACCCCAGACGTCTACCAGTGCTGCTTGTCTGCCAAAAATTGAAAATAGAAAATCGTAATATATGCTGCAATTATTAATCAATCTACCATGTGCTTGTGAAGTGAAGTAAAATCAATACCCTAAAAGAATAAATAAAACAACTGTAATATGATATACTGCACGATATCATATGCACCAACAGATATGTTTATAGTTAAAATACATAGGTAATAGAAGTAAAAAGAACAAACCAACCACTCAATTATGGCGTCATCTGGGTTGAATTGGGCAATGCTGGGGGCCTCAATGTGGATGGCGACCAAATCGTTTAATGTATCAGTGCTCAGCTTTCCCCTTCTCTTATGCTTGATAAGCTTCATTGCACTGAATGTTGTCTCATTTTTAACAGAAGTCGGTGGAAGCTCCAGCACCAGTTCCACAAGCTTTAGGGCCGAATTAGCATCCCGTCCATGCATCAGACGGAATATGTCTGGCCTTTTCACGCCTTCTAGGGAGTCTGGATACCTGAAAAAAATATATTCGAACCAAGCTGAACATGAGCAAACCTAGTATTCATTTTTAAAAGAATCAAAATCCTATAAAACCTCACTTACTTTTCATACACATGGTCTCGCAGAAGTTTCCACTCCTCCAGAACAATTTCCTCACTGTCAAATCATACACTGAAAACTGAGAAATAACTAATAAATAATAACAGAAAAATACAACACTAACAGGAACACCATTACACTAACAAACCTTTCCCAAAAATATTGCTAAGGAACCGTGGAAAATAGTCTTGTGCGCTTGTACTGGGTAACAGGGTAACCACTTGAATTTGTTTAATTTTAAGGTACTTAACTAAATCAAATCTTACAGAACTTTAAACAGTAAATTTATTGTACTAAAACTTTAACTTGAAAAGCTTTTGAATCTTTATTAACATCTCCTTTTTGATGATTTTTTGAATACATGTTGAAAGATCATAGCAATGCAAATTGGTGAGAACATTGAATAAATTGAAAAGTACTAATGCACAGGGGTGCCCTGGTGCTTAAAACGCACGTGGAAAATGCCTGCATAACTGTGTTATACGTTTCATTGATTGGTCAAAAGGCCAATTGTTCGGTCCAGTTATTTTGGTAGCTTCAATGACTGGGTCCTTCTGCGAAAAGCGTTCCTCAATTTTGTCTATGACATAATCAACATTTTTTTCAGCACAGGTTGTGGTCTCTGACCCCTAAATGTCAACTCAATGCCATCATAAGCTTTGTCAGAGCGGACTTGCTCAACGTCAGCTAAGCACTCTAACTCCCCGAAGCAGGAATGGCTATTCTTTTAAAAGCTCTTTAACCTAATGTATAATTAAAACGTGTTGGCACTGAATATTTTAACATACTAACGACTTCAAGGTCAACAGGCCTTTCATGGTTACAGCTACCCTAGAGTAGGCATCAGCCAAGGATACCTCCTGCTTCTGTAGGTACTTCGACAGTCTCATCAACATTGAAACAACGGCCTTAATAAAATGAAAATAATTTAATAATGACAGCATTTAAATAGGAAAGAATTCAGTTGTGCGTGTATGATCCAAAAGCCAGTATTTAAAAGCAAGTCAAATATTTTATTTTGTCTAATTTTCGATTATGAAATTAATAAATGAATACAAATAATAAAATTAGCAAATATAATAAGAAAGCAATGCTTGTTATATCTAAAAACATTTAAATTAATATCAAACTAGAAACAAAACTGTTATCATTTTAAATTACCTTGAGCTGTAGCAAGTAAAGGATCAAAAAGCCATCTGTAGCCAGCTTGGAAAACCCCTCTGCCTTAGCATTGTAATGGGATGACGTCTGTAGCTGGTACACTAGCGCTCTGTAGCCTTTGAAGAAGGCTGACAGTGAACGGTCCAAGTGTGGCATCCATTTGGTCCCACCAATGCGTGTAGGCATTATAATTGCCTTGAATTCCAGCATGACGAAAGCTCTCTGAAGCGCTTTCTTTTGTTTAGGGGACTTGTGGTACAAATAATACAGTCCAATAAGTAGAGTCATACTCTTTTCATACCTGTTTATGTTTGTCAGTTTTACGGCATCTTTGAATGCAGGTTCGAGTCTGTGAGCTAGACAGTGTGTAGTTACTAGGTGTGGCCATTCTGCTTTCAACAGTGTTGCAAGTCCAGTCTTAAGACCTGAAATGTGAAATATAAATGAATTATTTTAAAGGAACTAGTCTATGGCAACAAACACGTAGATTACAATTTTAATTTAATGTGGGAAAACATATTCATTGAATAAACCAAATAAATAAAAGACAAGAACAGACACTTGATAAACACAAATAATGAACATGTTTGAAAAAATAAAACGACTGAGGTATCGAACTCATGACTTTAGGGTCATTCAAGAGTAATTTACACGAGACAGCGTAAATACCTTTCCTTTCATATATAGTTATTTGAAACTGTAAATATATGCTTTAATATTTTTTTTTCAGATTTTGTTATTGACTGCCCCTTTGGTACGCTTCAACAAGCCATAGCCCCTTTAAGCGATTATTCATTCAAAATTGCATAATAAATTTGTTTGTTACTCATCATGTTTTTGCTCAGATTTAAAGAAGGATTTACCAAATATTTTTGTTGTAACATTTTTTTAGCTTCTGAAATGTATTTATTTCAGATTTGTGTATTTATTTAAGATTTTTTCAAATACGTGCAATATAAAACCTATTTGTTTTAGAGGCAAAGTGCAGTATATTTAAAAAGATTTATTATAAGCTAACATAAGAAATTTATTTATACCCTGCATATTTGCTGCTCCACCTGCAGTGAAACCGACGAGTTTTGACTGCATTTCATCTTCAATGTGAAGTTTTGCAAACATTTCCTTGACATGCTCATGTATGTGTTTGCTGGAGCCAGATTCAGCACAACCTATGTGCTACACGACCGGAGTGAACAGTTCGAATGTAGATGTTTTCAAGATCATCTCCCGTGAAATCAGTTGACCCATCAATTGTGAAACTTCAGAACTGTGTATTCCTCAATTTTTTAGCTCACGAAGTGACATGGTGAGCTTATGTGACCGTGTGATGTCCGGCGTCCGTTGTGCGTGTGTGCGTGCGTGTGTCCGTCAACAATTTGTTTGTGTAGACAGTAGAGGTCACAGTTTTCGTCCTATAAGAGAAACCAACTGGACATGTTGTAAAATAGAAACTTACTGGACAAGCACATACAAATTACCATTCACATCACCCTCCACCTACTTAAATGATTAAATTATATACTTTAAATATTAAAGGATTAAACAATAAAGACAAACGAATAAAAATCTTCAAATGGTTAGACGAAAAAAAGTATATGCCTTTTACAAGAATGTCATATGACACCTACTTTAGCACAAACCTTAAAAGATGAATGGGACGGAGAAATCTATCTCAGTGGAGAACATACTAATAAACAAGGCATTGCCTTTCTGATAAAAAATAATATAGGGGTCACAGTCGATAACTTTAAGGAAATAATAATTGGCAGACAAGCAAGTATAGATATGCAAATACACGAAACACAAATAACATTAATCAACGTCTACGGTCCTAACATAGACGATTCCACATTTTACGAAACATTACAATCCTTTATAATTATTAACCAAGATAAAAATATTATAATCGGTGGTGATTTAAATACTGTCCTGAACCCATTATTGGATAAAAAGAATGGAAACTTTTATACTCATACTAAAAATAGAAACATTTAAATAACATAATTGAAAACTACAATATGATATCTGGCGTACAATATACCCAAACGAAAGCAAATTCACCTGGCACTTAAACACAAAACCAACAATATTTTGTAGATTAGACTATTTTTTAATGTCTGAATCTCTTTGCAACATTATTGACACATGTAACATAAAATCAGGATTTATGACTAACAAATCTCTAATTGAACTTAAACTGCACAATATACAACCTGAAAGAGGCCCAGGATACTTTAAAATTAACAACAGCATCTTATTAGATACACAATATCAAATACAAATAAAACAGGAAATATTAAATACGGTTCAAAATAATAAAGATGTAAACCCAAACACCTTATGGGAAGTAATTAAGGGAAATATACGTAACACAACAATTAGATACACATCATTGAAACAAAAAGAAACACACAAACTTGAAACTGAAACCATCAAAACCATTGAAACACTTGAAAAACAATTGCATCAAACACACACAAATGATACCACCAACATTGAAAATGAAATAACATTGAAAAACAAAAACAAATATTAGATGGAATCTATCATACCCATCTCAATGGAATAATACTAAGAGCACGTGCACAGCATGTTGAACACAATGAAAAAAATACAAAATATTTCACAAACATTGAAAAACGTAGAAGTGAACAAAAAACTGTACACAAATTAGTAGTCAATGGCAAAGATATAACAAACAGAACTTAAATACTAGAAGAACAACGTTTATTTTTCGAAACCCTCTATAAACGAAAAAATGTTGAAAATAACACCCTTTTTAAAAATACACATCACGCTTTAAACCAGGAGAAAAAACAACTGTGCGACGGATTGCTTAATGAATATGAAGATGGATTAGCCCTAAAAGAAATGCAAAATAATAAAAGCCCAGGATCTGATGGCATCACAATCGAATTTTATAAAATATTCTTGAATGATATAAAAACACATCTAATTAATTCACTTAACTATTCATTTAACAACGAAAACTGAACTACGCTACAAAAACAAGGTATTATATCACTTATTCCAAAACCTGGAAAAAACTTAGAATCCTTATCAAAGTGGCGCCCGATTAGTTTACTAAACAATGATTATAAAATTGCAACTAAAAGTATAGCAAACAAAATAAAAAACTATTACCAACAATCATTTCAAAATCTCAATCTGGTTTCATAAAAGGACGTTACATTGGTGAAAACGTTCGTCTTATCCAAGAATGCATAAACTATTTCAACAATTCAAATAATCCTGGTCTAATATTCTTTGCAGACTTTGAAAAGGCATACGACTCGCTTGATCATTCATAAAGTTCTCTTGCTTAGAAAATATGAACTTTGGTGAAAGGCTCATTCAATAGGTTAAACTATTCTATACCGATATTAACAGTATAAGCATTAACAATGGCTTCTTTTCAAACAGTTTAAACATCGAACGAGGGGTTCGACAAGGATGTCTACTCTTATCATCGCTATTTATTATTTGCATCGAGAATCTATCACATCATATCCAATCAAAAAAACACATAAAAGGCATATCACTAGAACCTGACGAAGAAATCAAACAATCCTTATTTGCTGACGATGCAACTTATTTTTTAAATGACAATTACAATTCTTTCCATAACCTTATAGAGTCGCTAACCCTTTACGGAATGACATCGGGTCTTAAACTAAACAAAAGTAAATGTACTGTGCTACGAGTAGGTAAATTAAAACAAAGTAATGTTCAATATAAAAAAGAAATGAAATTTAATGGGACATCAGATGAAGCCACAACGTTAGGAATTACTTTCAAAAATAATTAAAAGGATACAGTTCTTAAAAACATACTACCTAAATTACAGAATTTTAAAAACTGCTTAAAATCATGGCATCATCGTAAACTTACACTATTCGGAAAAAACACAGTATTGAAAACGTTTGCACTTCCTAAATTAATATATGTATTAACAGTTCCCCCAAATCCACCAAATGATGTTATTAACGATATAAAATCAGCAATATTTAATTTCATATGGGACGGTAAGCCTGTTAAAATAAAAAGAACTCATTTAATTCAATCTGTAGAAAATGGAGGTATCCAATTAACGAACATTGACTCAATCTTGAATGCAATCAAATGCAGCTGTGTTAAAAGATACCTAGATAATACCAATACGAGTAAATGGAAATTATTCTACCAGAAAATCCTAAAAAAATATGGTGACTCCTTACTCTTTGAATGTAACATCAGCAATACTATCTTACATGAAATTGCAAACGAAAACATATTTCTGTCTGATGTTCTATCAGCGTGGAGTGATGTCACTCATAACTTAGAAACCCAAACCAGCAGTAAAACAATTTTATAGAACAATAAAGACATAACCTCAAACAATAAGACGTTTTTCTATAAAGACTGGTTTGAACGAAGCATTAAATATGTCGACCAATTATATGACTACAGAATTAAGGATTCCTACTCTTTTGATAATATATGCTACATCAACGGAATACCTTCAAATAATTTTCTGAAGTACTACACACTAATCAAAAGCATACCCATACATATTAAATCTGAAATCAATACAAATAATACACCATGTACTCAAACAACATTTGTAGAAAACATACTTGGAAGAAAAAACAAAACAAATAAAATATTGTACACACTACAAATTAAAAACCCTACAGAAAACTCCAAAATCCAAAATAAATGGCAAGTCTTTTTTGGAGAAAATTAACTTAATTGGAAACACATATTTACCATGCCATATAAAGCAACTATTGAAAGCACACTGATAAATTTTCAATATAAATACATGCATAGAATTAAAGCTACAAATAAATATATCTTTAAATGCAAATTATCTAACTCAAATCTGTGTGACTTCTGTAGTGAAAACATTGAAACTATAGAACATCTTTTTTGGGAGTGCAAACACATCCAGCCTATTTGGAATCAATTAATATCTTTTCTTGAACAACATCAACTAAACGTTAAACTATCTTTCTTAAATGTAAGCTTCGGAATTAACTCATTGAAATCAATAGACTGTGATAATATTGTGAATTTTATGGTTATATTGATGAAATAATTTATCTTAAGCATGAAGTACAAAAAACAAGTGCCAAATTTTAATTGTTTTGTCCATAGTCTTAAACTAAAAATCCAGATTGAGAAAGAAATAGCCCCCAGTAATGACACATTACAAATCTTTCAACAAAAATGGAATCGGATTAAATTCTCATAATGTTTTTGTCTACTTATATACATTTCACTCTAATGTTAGTTTATCTCTCTAAAATAGTTTTTTTTTCAATTTTTATTTTTCAATCTGACAAAACACACAAGTCCAGTATGCCTCCTTCCAACTCATCGTTTTTTCATAACTATTCATCTGTTGTTCTTTTCTTTTCTCTCTAAAAAAACCCATATATTAGCATATCTTGTATAACATGTCTGAACTTTATTACTTTGTACAATCACTATGTTGTATGATCATATACATGTTTACATTGTATGTATGAAATTGAATAAAAAAAAAAGAAATCTGGGTTGGGATTGTATTTGGGTCATCTGGGGTCAAAAACCAGGTCACTAGGTCAAAAACTAGGTCAAAAACTTGGTCAAATAATAGAAAAACCGTGTGTAGACAATAGAGGTCGCAGTTTTCATCCAATCTTTATGAAATTCGGTCAAAATGTTTATCTTGATGAAATCTGGGTTGGGATTGTATTTGGGTCATCTGGGGTCAAAACCTAGGTCACTAGGTCAAATTATAGAAAAACCGTCAACAATTTGTTTGTGTAGAAAGTAGAGGTCACAGTTTTCATCCAATCTTTATGAAATTTGGTCAGAATGTTTATCTTGATGAAATCTGGGTTGGGATTGTATTTGGGTCATCTGGGGTCAAAAACTAGGTCACTAGGTCAAAAACTAGGTCACTAAGTCAAATAATAGGAAAACCTTGTGTAGACAATAGAGGTCGCAGTTTTCATCCAATCTTTATGAAATTTGGTCAGAATGTTTATCTTGATAAAATCTGGGTTGGGATTGTATTTGGGTTATCTGGAGTCAAAAACTAGGTCACTAGGTCAAATAATAGAAAAACCTTGTGTAGGCAATAGAGGTCACAGTTTTCATCCAATCTTTATGAAATTTGGTCTGAATGTTTGTCTTGATGAAATCTGGGTTGGGATTGTATTTGGGTCATCTGGGGTCAAAAACTAGGTCACTAGGTCAAATAATAGAAAACCTTGTGTAGACAATAGAGGTCAGAGTTTTCATCCAATCTTTATAAAATTTGATCAGAATGTTTATCTTGATGAAATCTGGGTTAGGATTGTATTTGGGTCATCTGGGGTTAGAAACTAGGTCAATAGGTAGTAAAATAAAAGAAAAACCTTGTGTAGACAATAGAGGTCACAGTTTTCATCCAATCTTTATGAAATTTGGCCAGAATGTTAATCTTGATCAAATCTGGGTTGGGATTGTATTTGGGTCATCTGTGGTCAAAAACTAGGTCACTAGGTCAAATCATTGAAAAACCTTGTGTAGACAAAAGAAGTCATAGTCTTCATCTGATCGTATTGAAGTATGGTCAGAATGTTTATCTTGATAATATCTGATTTTGGATCGTATATGGGTCATCTGGGGTCAAAAATTAGGTCACCGGGCCAATTCTAGTAAAACCTTGTGTAGATAAAAAAGGTCACAGTTTTCATCACGTCTTAATGACATTTGGTCAGAATGTATTAATTTATGAAATCTTTCTTGGGATTGTATATGGGTCTGATAGAATTTAAGTTGATGCAGCAAGGTTAGTCAGGTGAGCGATTCAGGGCCATCACGGCCCTCTTGTTCTACAGTTGTTCTTTGCATAACATAAATAGCTTTTGTAAAAGAAGCAACAGCTTTGTCATTACGGTAGTTCACACCAACATCCAATCCCTTAGCCTCATCTAACACACATATGGACATGGTACTAAATGTTCTAAAACTCATGTGCGTTTTGGCCAGTGCATGGGCAGTGCGAAATTTGATAGCTAGACTGTTGTGCTGACTTTCATGCAATGTCTTTAAAGCTTCAGCAGCCTTACTCTTACAGGATGGTTGTAATTTCGCCTCTCCTATCTCAATGTACCTTTTATGTACAGTGCTATCATCATGTTGTTTCACAGACTCGAGCTTAAAATTGTCTGTGCCTTTTACAAAGGCTAGGGACTCGTACTGTTTGATTTTCAGCGACTGTATGCGACAAACTGAACAAAACAAACCATTGTTTTCGTATTTCAGCCAAGGATAGTTTTATAACCATTTTTTTTGAAATTCACGTTTCCGTGATTTTTCATTGTCATTTGTTGACTTACGTTCAGTTGTAGGCAGTTTCTTTCCAAGCTTCTCTCCAGCTACGTACTTGAGCATAATGCAGCCTTACGCGCGAAGGGAACTTTACAACTTTGGAAATAAACACACGGAACATAAGCACACACACAAGGTTACAAAATAAACCGATATTTATTCCGGAAATGCAAGCCGCGGACGTCGATTGGTTTACTTAAGTAGTAAACACATCAGCATAACCCGTCTAAATTATTCGCCACGTGGCCTGGATTACGACTCGAAAATAACCGATATGGACCAATCTGAACGCGTTTAAATCTCGTATTTTATGCGAACTTGAACGAAGTTCTTTCGTAAATCTTCGCGAAGTACTCACAAAATAATGACGTTTATCGCACTTAAAAATGTAAACAATATTGATACACGGAATTTCTACTCAGAGAGAGACAGCCAACAACTTTATATTGGCAGATCTGGTTGTATTTGTTGCGAAATGTTTCATCAGCTTATGTTTACTTATAGAAAATAAACTGAGTATTTGCTAAAATGGATATTTAGAACTTATCAATAATCACACATGCACGTTGAATAAAGTTTCATTGTTGCGATACACAACACAGTGGGACTTTCAGGTTGCTTTTCCGACATTTTTTATAAGTCGTTACCCATTTTAATGAAAACATATTAAATAACATTAAAATGAATTCGATTTTGATATCAAATGATGATGTATTGTTAATTTAGCACAATTCTGTTATGATGAACATGAGCGATTGGCAGTGAGTGATTCCCGCTCTACACGGACTCAATTAGACCATGTCAAGGAGAAGAACGGGTGCCGCTATCTGATTGTTTTTTTTCAAGCCATGATCCTAACGATAACCGGACAAGCAACCGTGTATAACTTACCTCATCTTGATGTACATCATTATTGCGATTTTTTTACAATCGGTATTCTGTTTATGACATGTTGTACAAATATTTCCTCGATATGTAGCACAGTAGTTAATACAACGGTGTATTCTTTACAAAAACGCATTACGTTACGCACGTTAACATGCTTAAAGATAACTGATCAATGCATTAATTATTTGTTTAAATAGTGTACATTAGAGGCAATCAGAGTTGGGCACCTATGGACATGTATCATTCAACTTGTTTTCAAAAGTTATATGCATTTATATTTTTCGCGCCTGTGCAATAGCGCATAATTAATTGAATTAATAATTTATTTATTTACTTGATGTAAGCTACTTTGCTACTTATTCGTTCCTCGTACTTAGTTCTTTTAATTTTGGACAAGGAATGGTAACGTGGTTTGAGTAAACAACGAAAAGGTGTTCTTTTACCTGAAGCTTTTAGTACAGTGTTGGATGTTTGATTGAATAAATTAGAATTAAGTAATTTGGTAACGTTGTCAATCTTCCACCAAATATGAAGAATTATAAATGAGAAATCTATGCTTGTTTTTAAATGTAAACCAATACAAAATAACAGATAATTAACATTAGTTGCCATGTTCCTTTAAATATGTAGTTCCGTTTGTAAGACACATATTTATTCTGTTAAAAGTGTACTTAAAGGGGCCGTCCAACAGATTTTGGTATGTATTGAAGCTTGTCATTAAATGCTTTATATTGATAAATTTAAACATTTGAACTATAAATCTCCAGTAAAAAAACAAGAATACAATTTAAAAAAGGACGAAAGTAACCCTCAACAGGGTTCGAACCACTGACCCCTGTATTCCTGGAGTAAAAAGCCTCCCGCCTAGCCCACTCGACCATCCTCGCTCACATTCAGAGTGGATGTATTGTTTAGCTATATAAACAATCCTCGTAGTATCTTAAAATATCGAATCGCGTCGATACGACGCTTTATCTGTTGGACGGCCCCTTTAAAGTGATATTATGGGCATTTTTCACTGTTTAATTGAGCTGAAAAGAATTAACAGGTCAACAGAGTTAGTTAAAATGTGGTTACTCACCAATTATCTGTAACCCCATCTTGCTACCAGTTGTTTATAAACATATATTTTATATTCGACATCTTACGTGACTCACCCAGTCCTCTAAGCCGAAATAGTCCGTAAAACAAAAGTATGTCTTTGTGTCGTATGAACGAATCTGCACTAAAACTTAATTTAGGTTCACATCGTACATGCATCACCAATTGTCAAACGAAAGTACGGTTGATATTCAAATGCATTATTTTTCTCTTTCCGGGATATCGTTGTAGTATGTTGATGCTGCATTAACAAATATAAGTGTATATGAAGTGAAAACACCAAAAATAAACAACGGTTGCGATAGACACCTATAAACTGTTAGATGCCCATAATATAACTTTAAGTCAACGTATCGTGTATGAATGTGCCTTACTTTCCATCATTTAAACCTAGACGTGTCGGTAATTACAATTCGTGAGTCCAGTCATATCTATCTTCTGTATATTGAACATATAATGCATTCGTAAGATTTGTTCGTTGACAATTGAAATAAATAATTAAGACATTATTAAATTAAACATTAGATTGGTATTGAAAAGGACCCTAGTTGAATTTTGTCTTAGTTAAGTATTAATTTATCACTATTGACAGAGGATACAACTAACAAAATATATTTATACTCGTTTCGACAACACACGTGTTTTTCCTTTTTTACTATACTGTTGAGATAAAATGCGCATGAAGTAACATATTTTATGCATGTTTCATATGGTATAATCTTTTCATATTTAAGGTTAAATGTATATTAATATATAAATTACCACAGCTTATGTATGTACATTGCCCATAACTAATGTCATATATATATATATACGCTTCCTTTTATCCACAATTCATTCGTTCGATCAATGAACAATTGAAATTTCTGTTTGAGGCAGAAATTGATTGAGTCGCATCTTCAAACTACTTCTCCAGCAAATGCAACCGGTCATATATGATTGATAACACATGTCAAGTGAAATTTAAGAAAGTCGCTTATAAAATTACAATTCAAAATCAGTTTTATATATCAGTTATAAATTGAGATCATCGTGAGACATACTAATTAAGAGAACATGAATGCTCTAAATAACGCAATTATTGCATCGAAATCTCTTCTCAAATAGAGCAAATTAAAATTCACAACTGAATTGCTTTGTGTTTTCGTGTGCTTCAATACATCGATGGAAACTAATCAGTTTATCATAATAAAGCTTTGTTCTGCAATAATGTACGAACGCAATCTACTGCTATACTGTGTTGACTAATGATGCGTATTATTCACTTACATTACGTTTATATCGTGGTGAAGATTAAGAACATTCATTAAAAGATAAACAGAGCAAACTATTTACTGGCAAAGCAATAGGCTTGCTTAAATTCATATGTTTATTGAGATTCTTGAAATCCGCCTGATTTAATACGTGTTTATTTTTGTGTCCCGGAATACATGGAGTCGAAAAAGCAAACAGTGAAATAATGAGCTACCCTTCTGCGTGTGTGTGCTATTTCCTGCGCTTCATATATCGTGTATCGAACAGATAACTATTGAGTTGATAAGTATTGTTCTTGTATGCGCGATCAGAATTTGTAGTGAAATGGAGTAAATACAATTGTTAAAAACTCAAATAATTCAAGCAAGATAATAGAGGGCACATACATTCTAGCAATATGGTATGTCTTTTGTTGTCAAATGTAATGAATATTAATATACGTTTACCAATGATTACATTTAATGCCGTTGTTGTGATGTGAGACTAGCACGCAAGCCTCAAATTACAACTGGCGTTTTAGACACATAATCACTGTTGTGTATGCCTCACAATTACACCACTTCACTTGTTCTGCGAGCGGCGAACGTATTTCTTTTCTATCTATTAATGTTTAACTCAATGTTACTTTTTATGTTAGCGAAATACGAAAATAACACAAAAAGTTTTGCTTTTTGCTTGATGTTTTGCTTTTGGGGTAACATATTTTCCCAGTAAAATGAGAACGCTATTGAAAATATTTATTTTCTGAATAATGTGTTTAAATATATATTACAGTAATACCTTAAACGCAACACGTTAATTTTAACTCATGGCAAACACAATTAAAAATCAATAGCTTCCTGAATAGAAAGTTAATCAGATTTAATTTAATAACAATTTAACTTGTTGAATTAAGCTGAAAAGATTTGACAGGTCAAAGGAGTTAGTTAAAATTTGGTAACTGACAAAGTATATGCAACTCATCTTGCTACCAGTTGTATATACAAACTATATATTGTATTCGATATTTTACATGACTGGACAGTCCTCTAAGCCGAGCGGAACTGTCTTTGTATTAGGATCGGAGTAAGAGTTCGTGTGTTGTATGAATAGATATGAACGAATATGCACTGATAATAAATTAAGATTCACATCGTACATGCATCAGATATCAAACGAAAGTACGGTTGATATTCAAATGCATTATTTTTCTATTTGCGGGATATTGTTTTAGTATGTTGATGCTGCATTAACAAATATAAGTGTAAATGAAGTGAAAACACCAAAAATAAACAACGGTTGCGATAGACACCTATGAACATAGCATATACTGTTAGATGCGCATAATATCACTTTCAGTGACGTTTCGCATAGCAATCAGTTTATTGTTAAAAATCATCGAATCGTAATACAATCTAGGCAAATTGAATAAAGTCATGCTCTTGAAAAACTTAACCTCTAGAATGTTATGTTGTATGAAAACAGATACAACTATCTACCTATCCCTATATTTCTAACTAACTACCAAGCAACCATGTTTCGCTGGAGGGAAAACCTTTTTTCCTTTAATTAAGGGCGTATATACGAACTTGTACATTCCAGATGGTATTCACTGTGGCATATTTGTTTAGCATTTGAAATTAATTGAGACATGTTACACGAGTCCATCTTTACCTTGTTTGTCAAAACATCGGTAAATTCCGTATGTATTTGTTATGTATAGGTTGCATACGTCAAAATTTACGTAGCAGTTTTTAGACACATGACTTTGCACACGGCCGATCAGATTTTGCACGCGTAACAATCAACTTCTGTATTTTGTTTTTAATAACTAGTATGTATCATGCAAACAGCCGGATAGAAGGGTCATAATTTCTTGCTGTCGCGGGCGGGGCCCGTTGGAGGTCTTCGCTTTTATCTTGAATTTTACAAACATTTGATAACGTTGTATTGAGTTTAAGAAGCAGAAATAAAACGCACAGAAATCTGAAATGGACTTTGTCTACGTTATGTTATTGCGTTATCCACAAACTATGCGACAAATTTACATAACCTCTCCTCAAACACTGCTAGTAAAATTTTATAAATGCAAAAGTTATTTAGACATGTATATATTCATACAATAATACACGCCTCGTGAATACAGTTTATTAATTGACACAAACCTTTAAATGCTGCAGTTTAAAATGCATTTTGTAATATAAGCCTGATATTTATGTTCATGTCTTGTCGTAATCATCTACGGATATAGGTTTACTTCACTGTAGTGCCCTTTCAACAGCTACAATGCTGCTATTTAATGCAAAACACATTAAAGGGGCCTTTTCACAGTTTTTGGCATTTTTTAACTTATTCATTAAATGCTTTATATCGATAAATGTAAACATTGGATCGTAAAAGCTCCAGTAAAAGATCAAGAATAAAATTTAAAAAAGGAAAAGAACATTGCCCGGACCAGGTTTCGAACCAGTGACCCCTGGAGTCCTGCCAGAGTCCTGAAGTAAAAACGCTTTAGCCTACTGAGCTATTCCGCCGAGTACATATACTTGAAGTATTTTATACCTTATATAAGCAATCTTCGTAGTTTCACAAAACTTAACGACAAAAACAGAACTCTCCAAATTATTCAATCGTTTCGCGTTGCAACGCTTTATAATTTTTAGGTTTTAAAATCGTCAAAAGATGCATATAATGGCTATATTAGACCATGGTAAATGTTCAGTATTACTGTTTCCTCACAAATATCATAACTAAAACGAAAATTTGCGAATCTGAAACAAATTTTTTCAATTTTGTCAATTTACCAAAGCGTGAAAAGATCCCTTTAACATTATATTTCATAGTGCAAGCACAGGTACTCAAGACCGCGAAATTTCATCTGGAAGCCTATGTCTGGTTGCCAAATTATTCAGTAAATGTTAATTTTGCCTCGATTGTTTTCATTAAAATGTTATGATAAGTTTCAAAATAATAAGTAATATTCCATTATGAAAATTGAGATGCTTTTTATTTCCACTATCTAAAACAGTTGCCGTTATTCAATCTTATAATGTGTGTGTTTTATTTGATTCTAAATAAACATTTGTTTATAAACCTTACATCGCACATGTGTTTTCAAGGTCGGGGATACATTAATTAAAAGTATTTTTGGAATAAGGATAAATTATATCAACGTACTCATCAATAATCATCCGGATTATACCAAAGAATTCATAGCGTTAACTTTTAAATAATTGTAAATGATTAGCTCCCCATTTCCATGCATGAATTATCGAAATAACACCCCACCTGCTAAATGGTTGGAAACTCGCGAAATATAGATACATCATTTAGAAATTATTTTCATGGCGCATTTTCAAGTTTCTACGTTTGATTGCTTAAATATTAACATAAATGCCATAACCATTATAGCATTGTTTTGAGCAGTTCATTACCTTTAATTAAAGGGGCCTTTTCACAGATTTTAGCATGTATTTTAGTTTGTCATTAAATACTTTATATTGATAACTGTAAACATTGATCTGAAAAGCTCCAGTAAAAAACAAGAATACAAGTAAAAAAAAAAAAAAAAGTAACCCTCAACTGGACTCGAACCAATGACCCCTGGAGTCCTGGAGTAAAAGTCTACCACTTAGACCACATGGCCATACGCGCTTATACAATGAGATATGTATTTTATACGTCATATAAGCAATCCTCGTAGTTTCACAAAATATAACGACAACAACAGAACTCTCCAAATTATTAAATCGTTTCACGTTGCAACGCTTTATAATTTTCAGATTTTTTGTCAAAAGATGCATGTAATGGATATTTTAGAGCATGGTAAATGTTCAGTATTACTGTTTCCTCACAAATATCATAACTAAAACGAAACTTTGGGAATCTTAACAACTTTTTTTATTGTGTCAACTTATCAAAACGTGAAAATGCCCCTTTAACGACAATATGTACAATACAGTCAAGAAAACACTAACATAACTTTATATCAGCAACGCAATACAATGTTTTTTGCTGAAAAAGGACTCTTTAAACACCGGATATTAGAACTATTTCCACGAACAATCCATGCAAGATACACATGTACACATTGATATTTATGCGTTCAAACGACGGAATTATTCTATAATTTGTGTGATTAACACTGCTTTCAATGTTTCAGTCAACGAAAATAAGAAAGAAGCAAACACAAAATCTTAAAAAAATCAGATTGATATATTCTCTATAAGCCGTATGATTTGTTCTATATCTCAGTTAAAATTAATATAATTTGTATAGGCTCAAAAAAACTATATTTGTTTCTTTAGGCCAGTACATACATAAAACACACGTAACGTGACGATCGTGATTGGATTCATGACAATATTGTAAATTTATAAGATTTCATATGTTTATTCATAAGATATTCTAGTGACACATAATGAAATAAAAAAAAAATAAAAAAATAAAACAAACGTGAACAATTTGTGAACTTAAATATTAGGCGTGTTGTAACTGAATAAAATAATATCGTTAGTAGATCACATAGTAAATATCAAAGAGCTGATTTTAAAACAAATACATTTAAGAAACAATGAAGACTTGTCTTCTAATACATTCTACGATACAGGATACTCTGATTTTACATATAACAAGTTTTTTTCATGATCCATCTGTGCGATCTGTCTAAGATAACATATGATTCTGGAATTGAAAGGCAATTAATTTAAACATCTGGAGATGGCGGACCACCTCTGAAGTCCAACTAATAGGCTCAAGTCGTGATACCCAGTTTCTATTAAATGTGAGGACCAACTTTTAATCTAAAATGTGAAAGGCACGAGATTTACCAAGATAATACTAATAATAATAATATAATAATATATAGTTTACGGTGTCTTGATATTTTATTTTCAAAGATCTCTTTCCCGCCAACAATATAAAAGAGTTATTACGGTATAATACATAAACTTTGACTTTCCAAATAGTTATAGCCGGCAACACATTATTTGTAGCGATGATTCGTACAGCTAATGTTGATATATCGTGTTTTAAATAAATTATTTATCTGTGGAAATATTATCACTAACGTCTGCTATAATCATTATTGTCTTTGGAGTTGATTGCTAACATACGTTTTACAACTGTATTTCATTCTTTGTATGTGCATACCGCCTGCAAACAGGATGTACAAACATTACATTGTCCCCTACCGGTTTCTCCGGAGGGGTCTTATGGTTTGCGCTCTCTGCGTCTGTCTGTGAGTCTGTCTGTAACGCTTTTCTGGATCCTGCGATAACTTTAAAAGTTCTTCATATTTTTTCATGAAACTTGAAACATGGATAGATGACAATATGAACATTATGCACGTCATTTCAGTTTATTCCTACGTTAAACAATCTGGTTGCTATGGCAACAAATATATAAAATAATAATTACGACAATGGTGTAGCCGGTAGGTGACATACATTGCTTGGCAATAGTCTTGTTTAAGAACGTTACGATACATTCGTATACAGTTTACAATAAGCCACTTAATTTTAGTGCATTGATTTATTTCAGAATACAAGTTCCCGCACATCAGGCTATGTAATGTTTCGTTACCATGAATGGCCTTCTAATAAATATTGCACTGGGCACTTTTATTTGTGATAAACAATATTTTCCTATTGCACGTTACGCGCATATAATAATACACATAGAATGCAATACGATTGCTTATTTTCAAGATAGTATCCTAAATACCAACGTGTGTCTTGCAAAAATGCATATTAAAAATATTCATTTCTGACATACACTTTGGCAGTTTCTGGTAAAAATAAATACATAATTAATATTGTATTTCGAGAATGTGAATGCCTTTCTTCGCAATCGCAAAACGGGCTCTTTGTTCCATACTGCTGTGCGTTTTGTCGTTCTGCACATGAACCCAATCCTAACATATATAAAAATAAAACCAAATACTAACATACTTTTAAAGTGTTATGAGGATTATTGCAGGCCATATGTTCTTTACATTTGTTATGTGTATATATGCTGGTTTAAAATCTATTTGGTAATTATTGTCTTTTAACAAAAGCCTGTTGGATGAAAATGAATTGATTTTTGTTTATGATAATTTTACGTAAGCATGCATACTAGCTGAGGCTTGTTTGTATGCGCGATAATTGTATCTGAACAACGTGGATTTAAATGATCTTAATAAATACTAAGTTCGGAGTTCGTTATTGTACAATGTGCTCTGAACACATGTTGACAAATGCGTAGGTCATATGTTCAACATCAATTCAGATTTTCAGGACTTACCTATAAGCAGATGCTTCAAATCTGCCAAAGAATAAGATTGAAAGATGTTTTATTAGGTTTGGTATTGTTAAAAAGTTATAATATGACACTAAGACTTTTTATCTTTGATATTTTAAGCAATTCACAATCAATAGAACCGCAGTGCCATGGAGGGCTCTAAGTGGACTTAAGATTTAAAGTTATGGATGTATTTGTTGCGATGTGTTTAGCAGCTCATGTTTACATGTAGATATTATTTGCTTAAATTCTAAAAACACTTACCAGACTAGTAAAAAAAACACAAAGTTAATTGTTGTCAAAGGATTCCAGTTTTTCGTTGTTGTGATATACAAGCTGTGCGGATGAAGATGAGTGATATGCGCTTATTAAGTCTTCACTGTCATTACCACTTCGGTTCCCAAAATGCATTTTTGTAAAACATGTAAAACAAACATTAAGGTATTCAGTATAAATAAATATTAACCACATTTAGTGTTGCTATTCATGGAATATTTTATTAATGTTTGCAAAATTGACATTTCAATCTGAACGTGTGTCCACGTGTATCTGTGTATCACTGCCCTTGCGTATCTTAGTCAGTAGGTTTTCGAATTTCTGTATGTTAACCTGAGTTTATTTTATTAAACCAAGTTATTGTCTATCAAGAGCAATAATCATTATACTATATTTTATTTTAATCTTACATGTATGCAACGTTCAATAATCACATAATTTGCTACACATGCCTTGTCATTTCTTGTGGTTACGATTGAATCCTTTAGTTACTAAACTTAATAAATGTCTAATATTTTAAACAATTTTAAATTGACTCACGTATTTTAACAATGGGCATAAGACACAATTAAATGCATTTAAGATTCAAGGTATACACAAATTATAAAACGTTTTTGTTCGGTCAAATCGTTTAAGATCATTCAGAGAGTAGAGTAAACAGCACCATCGATGATGAAACGAGTGTTTAAAATATGTCCGGTGTGTTGAAAAAATGTTATATTTCTGATAGCAACCAAAAAACCAAAAGCAAACTAAAGTCAAGAGTTTTTAATTATAATTTGTCTACAAAGTTTAAGATTATTTTTTTTTGGGGGGGGGGGGGGGTGGGTTTAAATAAAAAAATGAACTGTTATGTATAAACATATCTGAAATTCTGATGTGTGTTTTGTTTGCAAATATAATACAATGATCGGACTTCTCAATACTTTCTTTATACTTTTTCATTTCCTCAGATGAATCTTCTTCTTGCAAATTTTGTCAGGGGTTTCTTACACATAACAGGATAACAATTGAACTTGGACCGTCTCTCATTCATGATTTTGTTACAGCTCAACATTCTCCTGTATGTATTGTCGTTTTATTAAGTAAACTAAATTGAATCGCGATCATTTGGCTACCTTTTTATATATAAAGTGTTAAATATTACCTCAGAGCCGAACGGAATCCCGTACAAAGTATACAATAATAGCCAGAGACTGTTGGAGAGACTTTGGAGACTCATCCAAGTGGTGTGGAGGAGGGGATTACCAGACTGCTGGTTATTTTCAGATGGACGCTTCATACCAAAAGAGGAGGACTCAAAGACTCTGAAACAGTTCCGGACTATTTCTATTCTGAACGTTAAGGGAAAGCTGTTGTGGACCATCCAAGCGACTCAGTGTGTTTTAAACACCAGCGTGGTCATAAAAATCATACAGTAGACGTAGACAACTAAAGGAGACCTGGCGGTCTTGTGTTTTGACTTAGCCAATGCATAAGGAACAGTCCCCCACAAGCTTGGATACCTAACACTGAAGACGTAGTGTGTATATGAGAAGGTTCAACAAATGCTGAAACACTTAAATGACCACTTGAAGATGCGCTTCACATTATATTACTATACAATGTCATGGCAACGCCTCGAGGTAGAGATAGTTACCGGCTGTACCATCGGTGTCATTCTCTTATTCTGCAGCGATGAACCTAGTGGTGAAAACAGCAGAGATAAGCCGAGGTCCAATAACAATCTCAGGTATACGCCAGCCACCAACAAGAACCTTTATTGATGGCATGACAATAACAGCTTAGATAGTTCCAGAAGGAAAATGGATGCCAGAAGATTTGAAACAACTGATGTCATAGTGCAAGCATGAAGTTCAAGTCAGCCAAGTCAAGGAGCTTAGTCCTGAAGAAAGGAAAAGTACCGTTTTCGCTTCATAATGAACGGAGAACTTATCCCGGCAGTGACTGAGTAGCCAGTAAAAGCCTTGGCAAGTGTTTCAGAAGCTCTATCAACAAGGATAGAGTTAAAGATATGCGGAAGAAGTTAAATGACTAGATTCAAGCCGTGGACAAGAGCGGTTTGCCAGGGAAGTACACGGAGTTCTACCAAGACTTCCGTTACGTCTTTGGGTGTATCATTAGAGCCAGTTGGAGGGTTCATGAGCTATGACTATGATGGTATATAACAAGTAAAGTAGTATTGACCCTTCCTAAAAAAAGCAGAACATTATGCAATGGCAGAAGTAGGGTGGTATTTCCCCATTTGATGGCAGCAGGTGGGATGCCCGGGGCTTTGTCACAGCTAAGCGAGTCGATGTCTTTGGCAAGTTCTTCAGTAGCGGGAATGTAGTCAAGCTCTTTCATTACGGGTTGGTCACTGATGGCGTTGATTGCGGTTTCTGTGACGATAGATTGGTCGCGGTCAGTGATCGTCTCTATAGAGGAGATTCGAGTGGGGCGATCTAACTAACCACAGGGCAAACTTCCTTTTAGATGACTTCTTACATAACAGTCTGTTTATTTAAAAAAATGTTATATGAAAAATGAAATTTATCTAGTATGTATTCAGAGGCATAGCAAGTCTCGTAATACAAAATATGCAATTAAAACTCGCTTAATTGTCATTTCAAGCGATTTTAATGCATTTTGTTTTGTTTTAAGAAGTCGGTAAGAGGGTTATAAGAAGTGTTTTTGTGGATAGGGACTTTCAGGAATCTTTGCGAACATTATTTTATAACTGCGCAGCTTTCAACACGTCCAAGAAACGAAAGCAATGTTCATTCACAATTATATTGTTCAGATTTATATCTTTTCATTTATGCGTCAGATAAGTTGATATTTGTTGCGAATCTTTAACACTCGTTATCCCTGATTACGGATATGTTCAATTAAATTTGCCAGTGACATCTGCGTCGAAAGTATTGCTGAATAATCAATAATACTAACACGTCACCGAAACAACATTAAACATTTTTATTTTGAAGTTCTAAGCGATGCACACAAATGAGTGGCAGTGCGATCGGGGGTGCTAAGTGGACGTAAGATTCGCAGATCTGGGTGTATTTGATGCGAAGTGTTTCATAAGATTGTTTTTGGCCTGGGGCGTAGCCCCAAGGCCATAGTAATGATACAATTTTTTGAGCCTATCCGAATAGGCTTGTTGCCAAAAACCAAATTCCCCAAACTCCGATTTACCACTTAATTCATGCGCAATAAAAGTAGTTTTTGCAGATCTGAATAACCCGTCTTGTAATTACAGTACATCACTATATAACATGACAGTGTCATAAAAAGTGTAAACAAATATTATTGAAGCAAAATTGCTAAGCATTGGCTCGACATATTTTTTATTGTTTACATATTCATGCGAGAATGAGTTTCTCACTTGACAGTCTAGGCAGAAAAGATACGAGTGTTTACGGAGACAGTAAGAAGAATTTGTTTTGAGACATTTTTTGAAGACCTTATATTTGGTTTTCATAAACATATTTTCAAATATTAATATTTTATTTTGCGTCAATTGCAGAAAAAAAGAAAATGAAAAAACAACAACACATATTCACGATCATTCTCGGAAATAGACGAAGTAACCGAATATGGTATTTCACCGCGCAGATCGAGCGCGCAAATCGAGCGCGAAAAGTTGTACGTGAGACAAAGTACACAATCTGTACACCGTTCTTTATCAGGTTAAGTGGAGTTTCTTTTGTATACACATTACAAAGGAAGTATGAGTGTTTTCTTGATCTGTTAATTATGTAATAAAAGCTATTTAAGGCTATTGAAAGTGATTTATTTGACGCCAACAATAACAGTTTTTTGCGGCTATGTTGTTGTTGTTGTACTTCTTTACCGCCTATGTAGACGAACCTCTACCGGATCTGCGGAGTTGAACAAAAGGTTATCGTTTCTTAAGTCTCTGAGCTTCTGGACTCAACCGCTAGGGTCAATCCGTATAAATTCGGGAGAAATTCGGACAATACTTCTTCCCAAGTACACTAAAACTAGCCCCAGGCCGTCAGTGCCTACAGCGCTTTGATTATACATGTAGACAATGAATTCTTAGTTTTTAAAAAGGTTATGCAGAAGATTTAAGTAAACAAACTGTTATGGTGTGGCATTCAAGGCGTGCGGATACAGATGTATGATAAGCGTTTATAAAGCCTTCATTATTTTACTATTTCGGTCCCACAAATGAAGTATTGTTACAAATGACCAAGACATATTATACTGCTGAAGATAAATAAGTACTGTCAATAGTCATTTATTATGGCTATTAGTGAAATATTTTCATTACTCTGTACAATATTGACAGTTCACCATAAACGGGCGTACATGAGTGACTATGTGTATGGATGCCCGTGAGTTTGAGAGTCTCTAGGTTTCGTATTTCTGTATGTTAACCTGTGTTTATTCAGTGAAACCAAACTATTGTCTATCAAAACGATACACATTATACTATATGTTAATTAAGCCTTACGTGTATGCGGCTTTTTACTTTCAGATGATTTGCTACACATGACTTATCATTTTCTCAGAAAAGGATATGACCCTTTCGTTTCTTAACCTGCGCTAAGTGTTAAATATTTCCAACGATTTTTATTGAGTAACGTAGTATAACAATTGACACAAGGCAAACTTTACTTTATTTCTAGTTCATATTAATAACATATTTTAAAACTTTTTTATTCGGTCATATCGTTTGAGCTAATTGAGAGAGGATGGTTCACAGCAACATCGATGATGGAATGAGGGTTTGAAACAATTGAACATGTCTGGAATGTTCGCCCAATACGACGTTTCTTAAAACAAACAATTAGTCACAAAGCAAATTACTGGCTAGTGTTTGCATTCTTATGAATTTGTACAGTTTGATTTATTTAAGGATTTATAGCCATATTTAACAGTAAGTAAAAAGTAATGCTGTGTATAAGGAATATATAAACACTGATTGGTGTGGCTGTTTTGTAGATTAATTACTTGCATGATGGGAACGTCTTAATACTATATTTTATACTTTTCGTAGAATACATGATGTATATCTGTACCATTAACCTCTTATCAAATAACGTTGTTCGGGTTCTATCCGATATATACATACTTACTTAGCACGTTTTCCATATATATTTTCTATATAGTTGTACCAATCACAATACCGTTAATGTTCTCTCAAATTAACTTCTTTCGTGCAAACTATGTTCATGTTTTATTCGACATAATAGAATACATTAAATTGGCCGCTCCGTCTGCCTAATTAAGGTTACTTCTATCGATTAATTGTGCTAACAACTATATTTCCGGTAAAATGGGATATCTTTATTTGCTATTTTTTAAGTATATGGCCCGCATGGATATGGTCACAATTAATAAAATACTTAGCAAAATATAGTTGCTTAAATATGTGCAAATAATTAACGTTGTTGAGAATACATTCGTAAACATGATTTTCATATTTAACAGGCTGAAATAAGTAACAGTTTCGGTGTGACAGGTCGGATGTGTGAATTTTGTCAGGATTTGAGAGTTTATATCAAATGTTGTAATAGCTTTTTCTTATTTTTAACTGAACGGGGAACTTTATTTTATTCAAGTTATTTTTATTTATTGCATACATAAGTACAAACACCGTTTTATTATGTGTATTCTTGAGATAAACATGCAATAACTCCAGTTCCACAAAAACTGATATACCTGTTCGTCGTTTTAATTAAACATGTGGTATTTTGTTCATTGTAAATGTTTGTTACCAAGTGATGCTATTTATTTCTTGTCAAAAGATTAGAATTGGTTATTGTTGAATATTTGTATTACAAATCATTGAGATGTAATAAAAATCTAGTCACGTTGAATTCAGTAGCTATTTTCGTTGGAAAAAGTAAATTAAAAAAAAATTAGAATGTAAGTATTTCAAGTTTATTTGATAAAAATATTTTAAGTTAACTTCCATTTGAACCTTTATTTAGCAGGGTCGCTGGAGGGAAAAAACAATTAAGACTTAAGTTACGAAATGGTATATTCAAAGTTGTATACACTGTGGTACAATTGTGCCCTTGAAATGGTATATGAGTCATATTAAATTGTTTACAATCGAAAGCAACACATATGTTGATAATCACTCATTTATTAATTTAAAAAAAAACAATTAATTTTAAATAACAAATCATAAAATAATGCTAGTCTAAATAAAATATTTTGAAGTAAATGGCAACACACTAATAAACTAGAAATGACGCGGCAGAGGCCGACGCGTATCCCCACGCCGAATGTTTGACCTAGGTGTGCCCCAGGGTTGGTAATGGGGCCACGCATAGCTGAGATTGACCGTATTGTCATAAGAGAAGTTCATCATCAATTAGAAGTGAATTGGTGTAGAAATGAAGAAGTTATAGTAAAAGGCAATTTTGGGTGGGTGTGACATATGTGGGCAGGGCGCCCCAGGGTTGGTAATTGTGCCATGCATAGTTGAGATTGACCGTATTGTCATAAGAGAAGTTCAGTATCAATTTGAAGTGAATCGGTGTAGAAATGAAGAAATTATAGTAAAAGGCAATTTTGGGCGGGTGTGGTCTATGTGGGCGGGGCCCCAGGGTTGGTAATGGGGCCATGCATAGTTGAGATTGACCGTATTGTCATAAGAGAGGTTCAGTATCAATTTGAAGTGAATCGGTGTAGAAATGAAGAAATTATAGTAAAAGGCAATTTTGGGTGGGTGTGGTCTATGTGGGCGGGGCGCCCCAGGGTTGGTAATGGGGCCATGCATAGTTGAGATTGACTGTATTGTCATAAGAGAAGTTCAATATCAATTTGAAGTGAATCGGTGTAGAAATGAAGAAATTATAGTAAAGGCAATTTTGGGTGGGTGTGGTCTATGTGGGCGGGTCCCAGGGTTGGTTATGGGGCCATGCATAGTTGAGATTGACCCTAATGTCATAACAGAAGTTCAGTATCAATTTGAAGTGAATCCGTGTAGAAATGAAAAAATTATAGTAAATGGAATTTTTTGGTGGGTGTGGCCTATGTGGGCGGGCGCCCCAAGGTTGGGATTGGGGCCATGCATAGTTGAGATTGACCCTAATGTCATAACAAAAGTTCAGTATCAATTTGAAGTGAATCCGTGTAGAAATGAAAAAAATATAGTAAATGGAAATTTTTGGTGGGTGTGGCCTATGTGGGCGGGGCGCCCCAGGGTTGGGAATGGGGCCATGCATGGTTGAGATTGACCGTATTGTCATAAGAGAGGTCCATTATCAATTTGAAGTGAATCGGTGTAGAAATAAAGAAGTAAATGTAAAATAACCTAAAAAAATGAGTGATAATTTCTGACGCGGCCCCACCCCAACCGCTATAACTTTTGACCCAGGGGTCAGATCAAAATTCCAAATAGTGCAGGGTCGCACATATGCTCATAGCTACCATGTGTGTAAGTTTCAAGGTTCTAGTGCTTTTAGTGTAGGAGGAGATAGTGGCCAGGACGGACGGACAGACAGACAGACAGACAGACGGACGGACGGACGTACGGCTGAGATAACCACAATATCCCCACCTTTTTTTCAAAAAGCGTTGGGATAATGACTCCTTTAAACTTTTGATTGATTGACATATCCGTTTAACACTTTAGTTTAAAAAAAGCAGTATGTAATAAAATTATGATACCTATGTTTATATTGTTTTTTAACTATCGACTAGCGAAGGTATACCTCACAGAGCAGTGTGCTAACTTGTCAGTAGCTCTTATTTAACGAAAAACATATGCTAAATTGTAGTACAGAGTGCAGGACAGGTATTCGAGGCCACTCAATCTTGCCCGATGCCTAATATCTCGGTTACCAAATTATCGATTATATGTTGTTTTTTACTCCTATTTTAGCATTTAATAGCAAGGGAATGTTTCGAAATAATTCACGAATGTTGATGGTCAGTTTCACATTTTCTACAACAGTTTCCTTTATTCAATCTTATTGGTTGATATGTTTATAAATGTGTATGCAAATTTTTCGTTAACCTTACCCCCAAACGTTTTGAAAGGTGGAGAGGAACGGAGTTACAATTATTTGTTTTGGAATGAGTAGTGGAAACGTGATCGTTATATGCATCACCGTTGGAATACAATGACATATATTTCAGTAAATCGTTACGAATTATTTTGCCATCCGATTGAGATAATAACCAATCTGATAAATTGTTGCAAACTTGCGAAACATAGTCCCGTCATTGTAGCTTTCATGACGCCATTTATATTTTTCATTTTTTTTTCAATCGTTTCTTGTATAAACAAGGATTATGAACACAGCAAATTTCTAAAATAATAGGATACCAAGTGAATTAGGTAATTGTGGAACACATAAACGTTTATTTTCACGGAATAAAACCTGATCAAATCGTTAAGACTCGTGTTTCATTTGTTTAGCCTCGCTAAATAAACTTATATGTATTCAACACTCGATTATTATACTATATATTACGTACACATGAAGTGTATAAAATCGCGATTTTGTTATGATATAATCACTTGAACTGTTACCAGTTATTAATATATAAGCCAACTGTGAAATTCTAAAACCGTCTACGGAAGGTCTCGTAATATGTTAATCTTAAAATTCTTCGTTGAATGATAAGTAATGGGCTGTTTTGCATGGCTTGTTTATAACGCTGCATGCACTCGGATTACCAATTCTTCAACAAATGCGTTTACTTTATATGATAATTACTATGGTAAATCGTTTTTATAGGCCTGTTAAAGCAACAAAATAATAGCAATACGTATTTTGTCTACGCTTTTATAAATATGTAATTATGTACTTTGATGTGGTTTTATGCGTTGAAATGTGTGAATTGATAGATGTTTATTATTGGGCACTTTCTTTGCATCATATGTATGTAAAACAAAGTTTACGTATCATGAAAATAGGTTATGAATTAAATTGACAAACATAAATTGTCGTCTATTGATTACATTCACCATGTAGTTACTAACGAATGCTTTCTAAATATGAATCGCTATATGGTATTTTTTATTTTTTACTAAGTCTGTTTTTATATGTTTTTAACCTGTAATATTGTTTATAATGGTCTGAAATATAAATACACATGCAACACTAGCCATAAGAATGATGCTACATATAGATTGTAGATAAGAAAACAGCACACCCGTCAAATGATCTGATAACATTTAAACAAGTGGCGTATTTTTTAAAATTAAATACATTAATGACGTTATTGGATAAAACATTGCATTTTGGTTAAACTCATTTTTGTAACGCAACTTATTATACGTCCTCGCCTGTATCTAACTCTATGCCCATATCTGTTACAAAACACCCACGGGTAATGTGAGGATGCAATATCAGTTTGTGTGTATAATTCGGTCGACATGTATGAATTCCTGGAAACTTGTTAACGTATATATTTTTCGATATGTTACACATGCCATTGAAGAATACATTTGTGAACTCGTTTTTGTTTTTTATGTGTTCATTATTTGCTGAAAAAGGTGATATATTTGTTTAATATCATAGTTGAAATACATATGTTATTTGCATGGACACTATCATAACACTCAAAGTGCCATGTTTCTTTGTACTTGGACGCACCCTCTCGTAGTTTCCGAAGAGAACGCACTAACTTAAAACGGCTCTATATAGTTTCTCGGTTGCCAATATATCCATTAAATGTGCATTTCTTACGCCGATATAGCGTGAGTTAGTTAAATCAAGAATGTGAAGAATTTACATTATTGATATACTCTTTTGCTGCTGAATGTCACGAATACGATGATCAAGATGGTAATTGTATACTATTTTCTTCCGAGCCCATGCGATATAATGTGTTCAAGTGCCAGTGTCTGCAATTAAAATAAACCTAATGGCTTGTAAATAATGTTTACCGGTACCCATGGGATTACTGGAGTGGGGGCGCTTTGTGAGCAATGAACATTAAAATCTACATTGATACTTGTTGTAACGGTTGATTTATAACTGATTATATAAGAACAATAAATGCGTTTGATATAGTTGTGTTAGAGGATATTGGTACCAGTTCTAAATTATGTGTGTTATTTAATTGTAAACACTTTAAGTTCATTTAATTAAAATTAAAAAAATCAAACAAAAATAGGTAATTTTAACAGACGACTACTGTTTTAGACTGTTTATACTCTTTTATTGCTTAATATAGTAATGGGTTAATTACAATACACATTTTAAAATACAAAATATGTATCCACTATGTAACTATTTAGCTACATAACTTTATTGTGCGTTCGGGATAGCAATGTATTTGTCTTATAGAAGATTGAATATGAAATTGATCTAACAGACATGTTGGTTTATACAAAGAGGAACACACATGAAATCCGATTATTCAAATATCTCGGCCATGGGTCTCACGAGATCTTAACGTCGAATCGCATCATTCATAGATGCAAGTTTTAGCTATAAAAAAAACAGTACGTGTATTCTCAGGAGTTTATTTTACATTTTGTTGTCATAAATAATATTTTGCATATTTTAAGAATACCATTTCGTGGAAAAGACCCATTATCACACCAATAAAATAATTAACATAGATAAGTAAATCCCCTCACACATACAATCATGTAGTACAAGACACCCGTTTTTTTTTTTAAAGTTTTACCTGTTTACAATGGACAAAATGACCCAAACTCATGTTTTCAAGAAAATCTATACTTTTTTATGATACATTTATTTGTATCCGGGCAATTGGATGTTCAAAATACCGCCTTATCGTCACTTATGCGTAATCTTTATAGGAAACCATAATCCACAGGCTTATGGGAGATGTTGATTATGCTTTGCAATCAATTGGCCGTTCTTATTACAAGATCCTAACTTCATTTTGCTCCTTTCTGAGACATATACGATTTAAATTGTAGGACTCGATTAACACATATGAAGTACATAGGAAAAGTATCTGAGAACAAGAATGAGCATGTGTGGATGTTTTATTAAAAACAACTAATAATATATAAGTAAATATATACGGGACTTTAGATGGAAATGGATTATTGTGTAGATGCAGTAAATCTAAAAAAATGTTTTTTTTCTTGTAAAAATTTATAATTTAGACCCCGCTTTTTCTATCTTTGCTCAATGGTACATTTACAATATGTATCACTTATACAATATGACAGTATGACTTTAGTTACATATCGGACAGACAGACAAGAAATTGTGTTTATGGTCAGATTTGTGTTATCATGTTATCAAGAACATAAATGTTCGTCTTGCCAATCAGAAATCATACGTTTGTAAACGAATTATGTGTTTTCAATCAACAAACTTAAGAACAGAACAGTTTTTGTAAAGACTTTTACAAATGTACATCGTCTAAATACACAAAATATAATACAAAATATTGACATGTTTATAATATATTACAAAACATGGGTTATAACACAATGAAATCTAACAATTTGAAACTAAGAATATTAAAGAAATGAGTACGACTTTATATTACCTTAGTAAAAAAATCATGTCACTCGCAGTTAGGAACTAGTTTAATATTTTTTGACAATATTATTTGTGATAGAATATCTTACGGCTAGAGCGTCCTTCAAAGAAATGTATGTATACACAAATGTATATGGAACAGATCATTTCCAAACACCACGACGGCTCTTCGAAATATATTTTCAAGTCTTTGACCGACCATTTAGACACTTCGGTAGATTAACATCAGTGTTACAGGAAAAGGTTTCCATGCGCTCGATGAACCGTGCATATATAAAGCTAACAGCATGTTTTGAACATTCTAGCTCGATGCCCTCTTTTCACCTACGACTCATAAATATATATATAAGGTCTAACATGAAAACAAATATCTATTTTTATGTCTAAACATTTAGATTTAATTGTAATTATGCTGTCGCTAAGTGTTTACATTAAAGCTTACTGAGCATTCTTATAATGTTCGTTATCAATTTCAATGTTAAACTTGTCTTTCTGCTTATTATTTGTAAATAAGATATACACATTAGGTTCACATTCAACTCTAGCTCTTTATGGTTGTTTACAATTTAGCAATAGTTTCCTATTTTAGTTTTAAAGACTAGTCTGGGGAGTTAAGTTTCGTATAAGTTTTGGAACCGACTCTGGGTCCACATATTGTTCAGCATCAGGCGCGGAAGGTCCTCATAAACTTCAAAATACACACACACAAACTGTTTTGGTTGCTCAACTTAATAAGTTTGTATCTACAATAAACATATAGAAAGGAAAATATACGAAACAAAACAATATAGAAAAGACTAAGATTTTGTCTCACAATTACAGTGAATCAGCTTTAATTAACAGTATTGAACATTCACCCTCTTCACCCGAATATATAAGTAACTTAGTAAATAAGTCAATCGATCAATCAATCAATCAATCGATCAATCAATCGATCAATCAATCAATCAATCAATCAATCAATCAATCAATCAATCAATCAATCAATAACACAACTTAAGCCGTGTTTTGTAAAAAACAAACACTGTTTGTTACGAAACAAGTATGTGTAATTCAAAATGTAGGTGCTGTCTTACAAAAGTGTGTTATTTGTGAGATTTTAATGCGATAATTTATACAAATATATCTCACCTCCTACTAAAATGACCTAACCCGTTTGGCTAAGAGCGGTCACCTGCCCATGGTGTATGGTGTAATTTCCATGCACTCCGAGTAATCGAGTAGTCGGTTGAGATATATGTAATAAAATGTTAATGCCTGATCTTTTTGCAATTTATCAGGCAAGGTTAAGAATTATATAACAGAGAGGCTTGCCGAGCTGTTATTTTATTCGTGCCGAGCCTGATATATTACAAACTGATCAGGCAGTAACCTGTTTTTCTGTGTATCATACCTCTACTTCCCGAATTTAATGAAATAATGAAAAAAATCGCTAAAATCTGCAGTTTTAGCGGGAAAGAATCTGACTTTTCGTTTAACGTGTTTACAATGACGTCATGAGCACGCGCGCTTAATATTTGTAAAAAATGTTTTTTTCTGTTTATTTTGCATTTTGTGTTTAAAATATATTACATTTTGGTATTAAATATTTTGTTTTGTTGAATCTGATTTGATTCTCCTAAAAATATTACTATATAGTTGATTCCAAACAATATGACCATCCTCCACACATGACTGATATAAGGACTTCCTGTTGACCGTGATATAAAAAAGATATCAGGCAACGTTATATCAAGCAGATATCAATGCGGTGGTATGAAAAATACTCGTTACACAGGTTCACTCGTGTATGGTATGAAAATACTGGGAGTGTATATTCCATACATAATCAGTTACTTACAATGTTACTAATAATATGATCATTTTCTCCTATGTTTATTTACAATACTTAACTGAGTTAGTGGAATGTATATTCTAACTAGATGCAATGCACATGGACTTATCAGTACACATCTGTATATCCGTGAACATAGCGAGTTAAAAAAAGCCTCAATTATCTAATTATTTATAAACATGCAAATAAGGCGTTTTTTTCCTGTCATTTCCCTCACCCACGTTTCTTTTCTATTATAGCACAATCATGGTTGATATTCACACAAAATAACATATGATTGTATTCTTAAGTCTCAGTGTGGTTTCTATATGTCATTTTCATTTTAATTTAACATCCAAACAGGTAAAAATTGAAACATGTCCTAGGTACAAACAACCATGTTTTGACCAATTTTACGTATATGTAATCACTTTTAATTACATGTTTTATATTTTATTAATACAATTTTATTGTTTTTAAAAATAATATTCTGTAAATTGCTTAAATTTTGAATGCTAACCAAAATGTCAAAATTAAATGTTGATCATGCAATTTGTATTTAATAGGTTTATGGGAAGCATGTTTGGCAGCTATCTTGGCTTTAGACACCATGTGATCTTTATGTGTCGTGGAATGAAAAATGATCGTTTGCCCTTGAAATTGTAGATTATCAACGGCATTTTAATATACAACCCTAAAATCTTGCAGCATAGGCCCCTGATGCTACTAGAGCTAAATATGAGAGATGTTTAAGCCTTTGTTGAGAAATGATTTTATCTTTTTTTTTCTATTATAATACATGTTCTATTTCTACAATGTATTTGATATTTTAAAAAAATGTGCAGCACTTAAAAGTAACATAAAAATCAAAATACATAACAAGTAAAAAAGTATCTAAAAATATATCAATATGCACATAAGGCAATAATTCCTTTATATTTGTCATTTAACCCATCATATTTTCTTGTCTTATACATCACAATTATTGATAATATTCGAATTAAATATTATACATATATATTATTTAGTCCCATATGTATGTATACATGTTAGGATGATAATTGTATCTAAACTTGTATTAAGGTACAGATTGAAACGTGTCCTAAGCAAAAAAACACATTTATTGTACCTATTTTTCATTGATATAGTCATTGTTTTCATAGCATGTTTAATATTTCATCAAAAACCTTATATCGTTAATTAGAATAATATGTTTTTAAATGCTGATATAAAAAATGTTACCAAATCATGGAAAATATATGTTGTTTGTGACATTTGCAAAAAAACGTTATTTCCTAGATTTTTTGAAAGCCATCTTTGCGGCCATCTTTGATTTAGACCACGAGGGCACAACACTTTTCTTGGGAACAAACCTTTCTTTTTCCCAAGACTATGTCAAACACCATTATCATAATAGAAAGAAAAAACACAACTTGCAATCGTGCATTGAAAACCTCCGTTCCTACAGTACGAACAGTGTGACCAATATACATGTACATATCTTTGATATCATAAGGACAATATCAACAATCAAGTGCCCTTTGCTTTTTTTGGAAACATTTTGTCGCATCGAGAAAATAAATACTAGACCTTGACTAGCACATATGCTAAATATTTGACATACACATATTTATATAATTATCTATTAGAAACCGATGATATTCAGTTCATACCGATGCACACTGGGTTTTGATCCTGAAAGAAATTAACTTATTGTGTAAGAGCTGAAAAACAACGAACATGATGATCGCGAACGCTTATAATGGAGAAAAGTATATTTTTAAACATAAACGAGGACTGTCTTAATTATAAATTGAATAGTTTTCTAAAAAGAAATGCTTTTTTTAATTCAATTTATAAGACATCCGAAATAATCTTAGATTGATTCATTACTAATTATAGTTTATATTTACATGTTATTTTAATGATCTTCCACACAATAGCAATATAGTGGTAACTACAGAAAATGCTATTAAGCAACTTTAAGAACAATTAAAACCATTTCAAGGTGCTGTTTAAAGTCAATTTTTACCGATTTACGCGCAATCTCCTGTTGCAATACTCACGTACCGTTAGTTTCTGAAAGTTTGATGACGTTGTTACCTTCAAGCATCTATGTTTTTGCAATCACTTTCAAAAGCGGTAACGTCATCAGTTAACGACTTTTGACATCATTCCTTTACATTTTCATTATAACTATTGTGTTGTACTTAAGAATAAAGATACTAAAATAAAAATTATGTAACATTTCTGTGTCTACACACGGTATTTAATAAACATATGCTTTGTTCACTTTGTAGTATCAGACTGTCTTGCAATATTACATATAGGTATAATTACGCGACAGATCAGATAAAAAATAAACATTTTTTAGTTTACGAATCATCGAGGATGAAGTGTACAAGGGTAAAATGTATTCAACGACGTCATTATATGTACGTTGTTTTACCGTCAGTGGGCTACACATTTAACAATTTTCAATAATTCATCAAAACCAACATTTCAATGTATCGCTAAGTTGGTTTCATCAGAAGTAAAACATGTCAATCCATTTGGTGGTTGAACGCGGATTACTGTATAAAACAGTTTTAGTTTTATAGTACAGTGCTAACAAAATAATTTAATGTTACATTTTCAAGTAAAACACAAACAATACATTTGCGTTTCTAAAATTGCTTCGAGTCTTCTGGGCAATGACAACATTAATACCAATAACGACCTTCTGCGATTGATATAGGTCGTCCGTGTTTGCTGACTCACATTAAGTAGCCGCACTTGAACCCATTTTTCAAGAATGACATTATTTTCCTTCCTGCTGTGTTTGCTCTGCGTGATTATCCGATGGCATAAGTTGTATTTCACGTTTGCAAAGTGATTGTACTTTTCGCGAACATTGCAGTTTATTATCCTTTGAATTTTGTCTTGAATGTTTGGTAAATTTTGTGACATTGGTTCAGAAATAAAATAAAAAATGCATATTATACAAGGTATCTAAGCAACGGCGAGTTTCGTACTTTAATATATAACAGATAGTGTTAGATTTCTATAAAAAGCCATGTCTTTATTTAAAAAAGAACAACATACAAACCCGTATGAAACACAACAAATACAAACTATATACGTTATATTCAAATTTCATTAACTTGAGTATACTGCAAAGTAATTTCATAAAGTTTATGAAGCTCGTGCATGACGATTACATTTTATGGATCTCTCTGTGCGTGGCATTGAAAGAAGTCTCAACTTACCGTCTTAAAGTAATATTATGGGCATTTTCACTGTTGAGTTGAGCTGAAAAGAATTAACAGGTCAAAAGAGTAAGTTAAAATGTGGTTACTGACCAATTATCTGCAACTCATCTTGATACCAGTTGTTTATAAAAATAAATTTTTATTCGATATCTTACGTGACTCACCCAGTCCTGTGAGCCGAAATGATCCGTACAACAAAAATGTGTCTTTGTGTCGTATAAACGAATCTGCACTAAAACTAAATTTAGGTTCACATTGTTCATGCGTGATCAGTTGTCAAACGAAAGTACGGTTGATATTCAAATGCATTATTTTTCTCTTCCGGGATATTGTTTAAGTATATTGATGCTGCATTAACAAATATAAGTGTATATGAAGTGAACACACCAAAAATAAACAACGGTTGCGATAGACACCTATAAAATGTTAGATGCCCATAATATCACTTTAAGTCATTGCAATTTTTACAAAGGCATACACTTAAATATGGTTAGACTGTGAAAAGTTTTGTTTTTTCAGACAAAGACAACGAAATTTAAATGGATTCTAATGAACGAAACTTTTGAGAATAACGCTTTTGAAGTAAATTAAAATTTGCTTTAAAAGACGATGAACATTAATTTTCTCCAACTACAGACAGAACATGTGCGATGAAGATTTTACAAAGGTTTCATTGCAACGATCAACCTTAAATTTAAATTAGTATATCGTATTTGATGTATAAAATTTATAGCTTCCTTGATTCCCTTTCCTGATTTGTATTGAACATTTCATTTCAACACATTTGAAACAATCCCGTATATTCAGACGTCTTCGCTAGATGCTTACTCTTCAAGTAAGACAAAAGTTTTTCTTTCGAAATTAGAAAGAATCCGAAAGGCTTGATAATAAATGCTCCGTAAAAAGACTTAATTAAAATTAAGAGAATTGTCAATGAATATCAATTGTTTGCAATTTCACAATTACTAAAACTCGAACATAGTGATTGACGTCGCTAAGCAGGCTTACAAATGAACTAAATTAAACAATTTGGCATTGGAAGTTCTTTGCCTAATAGGGAAATAACATTTACAACTTCACCTAGTATTTTTTTACGCATGCACGATTCGATTCTACTTCAACGCATATTTAACTAAACTTACATATTATACCATCAGCTTTACAATGACAATAATGTTATCATATATACTATGGTATATATTTTTATCGTAATACGTCTTGTTCCAAAGAAATAACGCATTCCGTAGGATACATTGTAATCATATTCTTAATAACCTACCGAGAATAAAACAACACATTAATTCAAACATAATCTTCTCGCTCGAACACATATACATGTGCTGTTGTTTGCATGCAAATTGCGATTACGACTGTAAATATTCAGCTTTGAGAACATCTGGTCTTTGAAAAAGCAGACCCTTAATTGCAAGGTGTACCCCGCTGCTTACGTACGCAATTGCATTTGATTCAATTATTGTGTTTATTGCAGAATGCTCTGGCGTCGTTTAGTATTGCTCCTGTTTGCAATACGAACATCCAAATTAAACGGTTGATATTAATCGAAATACAAGGTTCGAGCCGTCCATAGTACATAAAAGGAAGAGTGTATTAAAATTGCGGACACATAAATTAATGTTTTACATTCTGAATACTGCAGTTCAAACGTTCTTAAAAAATCTAAATCATGTTAGATATGGGTGTAAGAGGTTAAAGTCTAAAGTAAAGCTTTGATTTTGAATAAGAATTTAGGCACACTATCACAGTATTGCATGGGTAAAACACTTGGTCTGATTTTGTGGCTTATGCAAAACTCGACATTTTACTAAAATTTAAAATGAATGAAAACATACCCAAGGATGACATATATTGATCAACCGTACATCTGTTGTATTAAGATATATTTTTCCATTTTCTGACAATAGTGAACTACATGTCCCGTTATTATATTACTTATATACTTATATTCTGTAACCTATATACATGTTGATATATGTTACCACTTGGTTATTCATCAGGAGGAAACTTAAAATATTGACATTGATCAGGCTATAGTTCCTTGCAAATCTTTTATATTGTGTGCAAATAGCACGCTTGTTTTTCTATACTTACTTTCGTTATTCTCAATAAATATAAGTCGAACACCTCCAATAAACTTTAGTTTAAACATATTTATTTCTTATGGCATGTACAATTTATACAGATGTTACACAATATAAGCAGAAAAGGATTGAAACGAAAGAAGCAAGTTCGTATATAGTTTCTCTCCTTAAATAATTTAAATAAACTTTGATGTTATTATCTTTGATCAACATTGATAAATACGGTCCATAATCATGTCATCAAAAACACATATTAGGATATGTAAACTGCGTTAAGAAATTTGTGTTTTTAACACATTCGGTCGATATGAACTGCATTGTTTTGCATAACCATGCACATTTCAATATGAAAATAAAACAATTGTTCAATATTTAATGGATAGCGTAGTTTTATCTGCAAAATGAATTTATTAAATATTTATTTGCTGACCTATTTTAGCGTATATAAAGTTTATCATAAATATTGTTTACATCATGATGACATTGTTTGTAGAGAATGATTATAATCTAACACTGTGTAAGCCGTCAATATCCTGGTAATCATATGGTAAGGAATAACAAGAAACACTGCCATGTGTATTCAAGTGCAATCGTGTACTGTTTTACTTTCAAGTGATACATGTACAATGTAATCATTGTTTTACTTATAGCTTTTTAATTTTAAATTAAATTGCCATTTTTTTGTCGATTGAAGTATTAATTTATTTTATGTATATGTTTGTATTTGTTGTTGATTTGCTTACGGGAAAGAAATTATTGTATGATTATACTGTACATACGCTATTTAGAACATCATCCTTTTATTGCGACGTGGTATTAAACCGTTAATGCGTTTTCTACGAAGTTGGCACCAAGCCCTCATCATTTTCACTATGTCTTTTCTATAATTGGAAACAGAGCTGCGAGTACTCTACGATTTTAAAGTAAATGTTCATGCCAAAATATTTTAACACAATAACAATTTCCACTTGCTTATTTGGCGCACCCTATACAATTAAAAAAGAGGTTTTTAATTATAAATTGCGCACCCGATGTTTCATAGAAAAGGAAGTAAATAGCATAAACTTGCATAGAAAAATGCTTCAATATCCAAATCGCTTTATGATGCCCGTATTTTAATAGTATCGCAACATCGAAAACAAATTACAGAAATAAGATAATGCGAAAACTTCCTTTCTGGAAAAAACTACTTTAATGTTGATGTTGAATTGAACTCATTGGAAGTACTAGAATATTAACCTATGTACACTTGAACTATATATGTTCTCTATTGTACAAATTCTTTCGGTCATAGAACACTGGTTTCTAGTTTGAGATTTCAACATACATGAAGACCTCTTACCTTCACATACGTGAAGATGTAAAATCGCAAAATATAGTCGCTAATGTTTCTATATATTATTTTTGAATGATTCGCAAAGACGAGATGAACGCTTTTGGCATGCGCTTCAACGTAATTGTTTTCTCTCGTTTCGAGTTATGTTGAAATACTTCAGAAAGAACTATGCTGCAATATCGCAGAAAACTATACAGCCTTTTATTTTTGTTGCGCCCCTAAGGATTGCATTATGTGGTAAAAATAGAATGCTATACTAACTGAAGAACTGCTTATTTTATGGTAAAGTTGGTGTTGAGTTTACCAAACGCGACAAAATTGATGCTTTCTGGATTTTTTTCAAAGAATAGACTTCTTTGGAATTTGCAAGATATGTAAAATCGCACGTATCCGTTTGTAAATAATATGCGGAACCAATATAGATGTTTTGCAAATAAAATAAAATATAAGTAGAGTTATCTGATCGAAATCGCCAATGGTACTCAAAATGGGTCAATAGTATTTGAAAAAAACCCACCCTGAATAGATGAAGTGTCCAAATTTGCAGAGATATTAATACGCACGTGTTTTCATAGAATGATATTGCAGTATTCCAGAATGTGAACATTGCCATTTTCTGAAGAATAATTCACGCAGTGCAGCGCTGTTAATTTAGCTCTTTTTTTTGTTTGAAAATGAACCAACGACACACAAAATATAGCTTCATTCACAACTTTTTAGAAATTAGGATCAACTTGAGCGTTAACTAAAATGCTTCGATAATATAGCAGTCATATGACGTATTTTTGCTTTTCACAGTGTGAGTGTTCAAAGCACTTCTGCTGGGTAAAACGTAGTATGGTTGTATTAATTACTATGCGATAAACGTATCGTAATAAATGAACAAGTTAGATATTTGACTAAAATCTACATGAAACGTCAGTGTTACTATAATGTATTGAGATTGCTTCTAAACTAAGAAACCCGTTTCAAGTTAGTACATGAAAACTCCTTCGAGATTTAAGAGTGGACATATTTCACATTCGAAATTATATAGTGACATACAATAACATAGAAAACGACCTCATTTAAAAGGCACTAAGAATGCTCAATAAATGTATCATGTACATAAGCAGTGTTACCATGTATCTGCATGTGTTTCTCACGCGAAACGGTTTGATGACTGCTTGACATTTAACTCTTTGAAATAGTTTCACATGGTATGCGTTAGACAATACTTACACTGGGATATTTATTTCAAATTATTTAGAAATGTATGTACTATTGTATTTTTGAACTCCGCTTTCATAGTCACAATAACGCTCAGGTAGTGTGGCGAATGCGAGTTGTCATGGTAATTGTACATGTAGGAAACCTATCATTTTTGAATCGGACGAATTCGGTTCAAGAATAGTTCCGTTCGGTACATGAAATATACATACGTTAAGCACATTAAAATTACAATAACTAAAACAATGCTAAACTATAGTAATAAGTCGTTAACGAGGTGTCAATATGTATTTACCAAACAACCACCGATCTACCACCACCCACGCAAAGAATCATACGCTTTTCGTACGGTTTTTATTTGATAATGGAGAGGTCTATTAAAGCGGATATATACGATTTTTATATGTGCTGAATTGTAAAATATTGATACAAATATGTTATAATAACACACAATATGCAAGAAAAAGGATACATTTAAGACGAATTTCATAAAATGCAGCAAATACAAATTAGCGCCCCGAGCCGATTGTGACGAAGATAATTCTTAATTATTTTCCTACAATAACCGATGCATTCGTCTTTTTAGTAAGTGTTCGTGTGTCGTATGAATCGATATCGCTGCAGGAGTTTCAAATGAACCGTTAAACTAAATTTAGATTCACATCGTACATGCATGATATACATGCTGGCGAATTCGGCTGTACAGCCTTTTTCGATTTCAGAATTTAATATCTGGCTTATTTAGCATTTTTCGACACATGTTCTTCTTAACTTTTATTTGAGTTTATATTGAAATATATGTAAAATAAGTTTTTTACACATTTTATATTAATTAATAAATATTGGACAAGATCGCATATACCCGCTTTAAAGAAGACTGTGTACTGTCATATAAAAAGGTAATAAAGTAATGAGTTACCAAACTGTTTCGAATTCAAACCAAATAACGGTCATATAATCAAATATACTTTCATCAAATACCTTGAGTTTGTATGCCATTGTATTTACCTGAAGGTAGAAAACTTGTTCGTACCTTCTGTGCATAAGGCTGTTTTATGCAGATCTTTAGGATATGCGAATCATATTTCTCAATTCATTGGCTTTGGTCTTTCGTTCAGTTGGCTTCATTTAGTAACGTTATTATATTGTACTGTAAACAACAGTCAATTTATATAAATATTGTCAGATGAGTTTTGGGAACAAATATCCACATCTTTCTCAAAACGAAATGTAACATAATTAGTAAATTTAACGGGGGTACTTAAAGCAGCTACTATCGAATATGTTCACGTATTATTTATATGTTCGCCAATTAATGGTAATTATTTTTAATAAGAAATAATTTGGATGTATGAGTGTCCTTTTTAAACGTCACAAATAACATACAACATCAATTCCCCTTGTTAGATGTCATGTTATTTTCAAAGTAGGTAAATGTGTGCTTATATGTAAATTGTTGAGACAATGATGGAAGTTAAAGATTCAATATTATTTGGTTATGTGTTTCCTGAATTGTGCGCAAAAACATAACGAACTTAATTAACACATAACCGCAAAGTATTAAATCTCAAACTTCCATCATTGTGTTTAGGTCTTAACAACTCAATGAGAAAACAGATGTGTGAATAAACAAGACAATCCTTTTAACAAATTGGTAATGTCCTTAAAATACAAGGGCATAATCTTCTGATTACAAAAATGACATTATTGACACAATCCTTTGTAAAAAACATGTTGTGTGCTTCTTTAGAGACAAGCCATTATCGCATCGAGAAATTTAGAAAATAAATAATATTGCTTATAAGGCACGTTAAGCTTCAGATTTCACAGACAACATATTTGTAAAACACGAACTCAGGGAAACGAATTTCATTTGTTAAAACCAATCAATTGCATTATATAACGATACATTTTGAAAATCCCCCTTGATGATTAATTGTTATTGTTAGGGCCGAAGTTAGACCATGTTCATTACACACGTTAATGAAATAATAAGATATTGATTCGAAAACATTCAAGTTAAAATTATTCAGTTTACTTTGAGCTCGAAATGGGTAACTCAAATGCGAGCTTTTGCTGCAAGCATCGATAATGTAAAAACTGAAAACCCCAAACAGTAATCGCGATAGAGGCAATATTTGTCTTTCTGTGTTATGGACTTAAGTATTCATATTACAAATGAAACATTGTAAATACAATAATGTGCACGTCTGAAATTATCGGTAAAACAAAAGAAAACTTTCTATACATAAAAGGCAGTTATTGCCTTTAAAATGAAAGCACCACTCATTTTGTGTTTATAAATTTAATCATCCATCTTATTAAACAGTATCGGAATAAGCTTAGAGCATGTCCCCTCTACCGACATTGAATGTGATAGTTTATCTCAAAGTTTGTGTTCACAAACTATACATATAAAATAAATATTCAGCTAAATGTTACAGAACAACGGCGCGTGAGGCAACGACAGGTGTTTTTATAAGCCTACACAAAGGTCTAAACATGTCAATTATGTTTATGTTTGAATACTTGTTTTATTACAAAAATATTATATTCTGCTTTCATTAATAATATTATCCCAGAGATCTTTTAAATAGTGTTATATGGCATTACATTTATAGAAGTGTATAACTTTAAATAATATATATTAACGATAATGTGAGAGGTTTTGCTGACGAAAATTTTGTGAAATATTTGCCATGCTCGAAATAAGAGCCACGTGCCGAAAGAGATGTTATTAATATTAAAAAACGTTCATTCCCTATCACTATATTTTAAGATGAAATGCTGGAAAGGTTCTAACATATCTTGCCTTTAAGCCAAGATATCGTTTTGTTTATACACTGGTATAGAATGTCCCGATTTTAATCAACTTCCTGATTTTATCTGGAATACATTTATATTCAACATCGTTATTTCTTAATAGTAGAAACCCTTGTGACGATGCAAAATAGAATGCACCATTACGCTAGTATGCATTTTACATTTAGGGATCGTAGTTATGCTATAAAATGGACATAAAAGAATTGTCTGTTCGTTATTATATATTGGTCATCGAAACACAAAGTCGAATCTGTAATATATTGTAGAAAACGATTCACAAGTCAATGACTACATTGAAGCCAAAAACATAAGAAATAACTAACATTTATATTTATTACTGTATTATCTTATTTAAATCTTTGTGTATAGAGAATATTAAGACAGCAACGATTAGGAACACTTTCATCCAACTCATACATCTTCAAATATTGTAAAAAAAATGTCAGTTTTCTTTTCGCGATTGGACCGTTAATAATCCTTACTGCCATATTTAATACTATATATTCTTATATAGTTAAAAGAGGTGATAAATTAAACAAACAAGTTTCAGGTGTACAACTATACCGTGTATATATCTCTGTATGTTTACTTAAGGCTACATATCTAATACATGGTGCAAAACAATTTGAGCTCTACAAGTATAAATTAATATTTACGTGGCGGGCGGCGTTTCATTTCTAATTTTAAATCGATACAAATCTTATCACATTCATTATGCAGCACATATCGCATAGTAATTTCTTGGTTAGCACTAAATTGTCTAAATGCGAATTCTCGTTGCGTGAAACAAAGTATGGTTTGTTTGCATGTACGCAACGTTTCTTTTAACATGTTTTTATTCATAGTTAAGCTATGCCCCATTCAGTTAACACTATGCTTGTTTCTACAGTTGATCTAAATAAAGGAAATGAAAAAACAAAATCAAATTCACTGACGTTTGACTTTGAAATTTTAGTCTGGCTGTTTACAATTGTCAAAAGTCACAAAATATCCTCTGGATATGTAGAAATAATAGTTGGAATTTCTAACTTAAAGGGGCCTTTTCACGTTTTGGTAAATTGACAAAATATTGTAAAATACAATGGTTTCATATTCGCAAAGTTTTGTTGTAGTTATGATATTTGTGCGGAAACAGTAATACTGAAAATTTATCATGCTCCAAAAATATTCATCCTATGCATCCGTTGACGATTTAAAAACCTGAAAATTATATATTTGGAGAACTCTGTTGTTGTCCTTATATTTTGTAACACCAATTTAATTGCTTATATAAAGTATAAAATACAGCAACTATAGTAAAAGCACAGATGGCCCAGTGGTCTAGGCGAAAGACTTATACTGCAGTGGTCAGTAGTTCGAGCTTAGTTGAGGGTTAACTTTTTTTTCTTCCTTTAATTGTATTCTTTTTGTTTACTTGAGCGTTTAAGATCAAATGTTAACATTTATCAATATAAAGCATTAAATGACAAACTTCAATACATGCCACAATCTATTAAAAGGTCCCTTTAACGTTCTATTGACTTTCAATGAAAATCACGATAATAATCTTGAAATAATCACTTGAAAATAATGCAGTGCATGCTACATATAAATATTCCGCGTCCATGTAAAGATTATATTTTTTATCGAAATTTTAAGCAAAACATCATGAAGTATGGTCTATATATCAATATGTGAGTTGCGTTTGCCCTCAGCCAGTTACATTCTATCCAATAAAGTGTACACGTATTGTACATGCAGTATGCAAATCAATACCTTACGCGTTGAATCTGACCGCTGTAGATTAAGACGCTACCTTTGCCGATCATACCATTTGACTTTCCTGATCATCCGAAATACCGACATAGACAGAATGACATTATTGATTGAATGCAATTTACATCATTATCAGGGCGCTTATAATTGCTAGAATACAATTATCATACATATTATTATTGCACTTTGTTCTGGTAATAAAGCTAGGAAAAAATAGATGTTATAGATGTTTAATTCACGTGTGATGCTCATGCTGACTTGCAAGGTCAATTATGCTTCCCGATAATCAAAAAAAAACCGACGTAGACAGAATAAAGTCCTGATAATTAAACCTAATTATATATTGGCAAATAACAAATGCACTCATAATTACCTTTTCTTTATGCCAATTCAGTTATTGAGTGAATGCATTTTACATCATTATCAGGGCGCGTATAATTGCTACACGACAATTGCCATAAATATTATTATTTCTATTTGTTCTGGTAATAAAGCTCATAGCTAGGAAAAAATGTTTTTTTCATATAGCTTACATATACTGCACTATAAGCAAACAATAATTTACAATAATAGGAAAACATGTTATAAGTTAAAAGATAAATGTTCTCATGGAGTTGTTGTATTTTTCCATCGAAAAGTATTGCTTTGTTTTATACAATTATATTTCGATGTTGCTGATCATGATACTTAAAATGATGTCAAAACGGAATTTGAGCAGGATTTGCAGACATGTCATAATTCCTATAATAAACCACAGAGATCATTAACGCTTGCAGATAAAGTATCTTGGCACACTTAAATCTAAATTTGATACAGTTTCAAGTAATAATGCATGCATGGTCTATGAAGTTTACCAGAGTTTCAAGTGCGAACATTGCAGTCTGGCTCGGAAAGATTCATACGAAACCATATATGCTCTACTGGTTGTGATACACACGTTAAAAAGATTTAAATGAACTGAACAACAGTAGTATATCGAACGGGCAAATATAATTATTATTTAAAGTGACATTAGACGCATCTAACTGTATATGCTATCTTTATAGGTGTATATCGCAACCGTTGTTTTTTTTTTAATGTTTTTACTACATATACGCTTAATGTTTTAAATGCAGCATCAACATTCTAAAACAATATACCGGAAAGAGAAAAATACTGCATTTGAATATCAAACGTACTTTCGTTTGAAAACTGACGACAGAAATGATTCGTTGTCCTGCAACGATATATATATTCATACGAGCGCTAACTCCGATCCTAATAAAAAGACAGTTCCGCTCAGCTTAGAGGACTAGGACAGTCATGTAAAATATAGAATTAAATATATTTTTTTTATAAACAACTGGTAGCAAGATGAGTTGAAGATGATTGGTCAGTTACCACATTTCAAATAACTCTTTTGACCTGTAAATTCTTTTCAGTTCGATTCAACAGTGACAAATGCCCATAGTTTTTATTATTTTCAACACTACAACACAGACGCAATCTTAGTTTTCGAACACAGAGTAGGCTTTTGTTTTACAAAAAAACGTGTACATAAATGTAAATTACTAACATTTAGATGTGTTCTCTTTATTTCCTGTAAAATGGGTAGTGTCATTCTTTTTCAAGCTTGTAAAATAAACATAATTATATGCACTCCTGTGGTACATGAATAGCTCATAAATTAGGTATTCGGTTCTCGTACCGTGTGTCGGAATGTCTCTGACAACAAGCCATTTATACTGATCAGTAAACAGTAGAATACATTGATCGAGTGTCACTTTCACAGCAAAAACATTTTTGTTCATTAAATTCGTGGAGCAAGAATACGTAAAAAAGTAAGTTTATGACAAACTATGTCAAATCCGCTCGAGAACGAGTGTACAACATTCTTTTAAAGTTACTTACCTTCTATCGCGTTGTCGCTGCATCTATGGCGTCCTCCAGGCGATCATAAGGTGTTCTGGCAAGGTAATCGTCGTAAGTTCGCCATCCCAACCGCTCCATGAGCACCTGCGACTGTAAGCGTGTGCACGACGACTTCAATGCGTCCTTTGCAATCCTCCGTGAGAATACCAGTCCGGCAAGGAGGATGTTTAATTTGGTCGCGAGTAATACTCACCGAATTAAACGTTCACGAGGATATAACCGAATACAATTGAAGATAATTGCGCACTGTTTTTAAGATTTCAAAGTATGTGAATGAAGAGTTTTGCAAAACAATGGATGCTCTATCTTATTATCTTATTTGAAACAGAAATTATAAGCGCGTCAAGTTTTGTTCGCAATGCGCTTCGATAATACAAATTTAAGACACATCGGTCTATTTTGTTTATATCTGAACTCGTATTGTTTATTATTTAATTATACCTTATAACAAATCTTGATACCAAACCAATACATAGGGTAACGTTTTACACATTAACATAAAACTAATACCAAGCGATGACATGTGTATTGGCAATAAGACGGTTGCTAGTTTATGAGGTTGTTAAAGAATCAATAAATATCATCGAGTTGAATCTCATGATATGATACAATAAGGAAACTATCGTTTGTATCTTTTGATAATAAACGTAATCAGTCGATATCATGCGATTGAAAAAGCAAGACTTACACTCAATGTAATATTTGGTCTTTCGTATGTGAACAATTATAGTAACAAAAAGCCCAACTCTGTTATGGAGCGTGGTTTATATCGAACACAGGGACATGTTATATACACTCATTGAAAAGGACCACAATCTTATGTTACATACCATATATCAAAGATGTGTGTATGTTCGTTTTAGCCTGACATAGATTCAGAGATGTTAAATCAATACACTTACACTTACAACTTACACAACTTGTTATGATCACTCTTCCTTGCAGGGTCAATTTTGACCCAAGCGGAATGATGAAAAAATAGACGAGGGCCTAAACATGTTGCAATAAAAATATTCGATCGTTATGTATTGTCGTTTGAGAGAAGTTGATTTTTACATTAATTTTGATATTTAAAGTCTACATACAATTGTTTAGATCTCAGAGACATGACTGCACGGTGTTACCCACAAAATAGTAGACCCCATACCTTGCGGTTTCAGATAAAAAGATAATCATATCAAATTTACTAAAAAAAGTATTTTTCACCCTTTGTCTGTTAAGGTGTACCTCCTAAGGCATGATTTGAACAACCATTTTACACGTCGATTGTAAACTTGTAGGTTCCTAATTTCAATATCAACTGATGTGCTATATACACACATGCATACTTGAGTGAAAGGACACGCCTAATCACGTATTTCATCATAGAAAAAAAAAACTACGCCGAAATGGCCGACGGGTAATGTAGCAGTGAAAAAAGTACACATATCATATGTGCGTATTATATTAACTTGTATAGTCCTCAAACAATGCTGATAAAATATACGATCTTAATATCTAAAAACGAGTATTTTGAATCGATATCATTTAGTTTTGCTATCGTGAACAACTACTCTCATAAAACTTTAAATCTTCTGCATTTGTGCGTATTGAATACATGTGTTAATTCCAAAACTTAAGGCCCGTGTTTCTAATTGAAATGTCATGAAACATGCATTGATATATCCCGATCATCCCTGCAATTCTTAATAAATACAGGATCGTAATATCCCGAGATGATAATTGTGGCTCGATATCATTTTGTTATATATTGGTGTCATGAAACACTGTTTTAATAAAACGTAAGACTATGTTCAAAAATGCCATGCGAACTTATACCGAAATGTATCAATGAACTTACCTGAATAACCAGTACACTGCAAGCATAATTATGGTAACATTAATATCTTTACCACATGTATCACAATTGTACACCATTATTTTTGTGTGAAAGACAAATACAAATAATCCGACGATATAATCACTTAAGATTTATGTATCAACCATAAAGCATTACATAAATGATTGGATTATACAATTATTTTGTTTACCTTTTTTAAATTTCTAGTTTGAGCATACATTTCCATTTTAATGGATTTTACATTTTTAAGTATAGATATCCTCCATTTCTAACTACAAACGTAGCCATTTGAGGTTTGGATATATCAGTCAAATATAAACGGGTAACATTAATAAATTAACAATGCTTACTAAATTGTGCAGTATATAACAAAACAACACTATACACTGTATTTTAGTTACCGCAACGCATACTTAAATTTACAATGTAATAAGGGAAAGGCTGATTGGTATGTTGTTCTACAAATATTGAAATACAGGTAAAAAGGGCACATTGTATGTGGCTCATAATACACTTGTTAGACTTTCCATTAGCCTCGTGAATTGATCCAAATAAAATGTAATTGAAATCAATTATCTTCTTGTGTTGAGATATTCGTTACTGAGAGTGACTTTAATCGTTAATAATAAGCAATTACGTTCAGATGCTATTGCAGCACAAACCGTGTCATGTTGATAAATGGCAAATTATTGATCACTGATGCACGCAAGCCGCACGTTAACTTTATAATGAAAAATCAGTCCAACTAAATATTGTTTTTTTATCTGGATATCGTAATAAACATTAGTCTAAAAGTTACTAAAAAAACAATTATGCGAGGAATTTATTATGATACTTGAGCAAATGTTATGATAAACAAATAAGCTGTGTATGCGTCCTTGTACGGCCGACATTCTATCAAATTCTAAAAAACCGATTTGCAAATGACCAACTACTTCGTGTTTAATTTAATTTATTGAACAAAATTACTTGATTCGTCCCTAACGAGAACACGCTATATGTTGATATAAAATAATATATGTATGAACATCGCCGTGCGATACTTTGTTTGAGGCTTTGACGCTGTTTTTTCATAATATTGTTCATTTAATTGTTCAACATGTGCTCGTTTAAAAACATAGAACACTTATTTAGTATATATACTTATCATATAACGCTTTCTTCTTTGTACCTTTATCAGCAAACTAGTCACCATTGATATAGATAAATATCTAAATTTATAAATAAATAAATAAATAACTATATATATAACTATATATATATATATATATATATATATATATATATATATATATATATATATATATATATATATATATATCCATATATAGGTCTAGGTTGCACCTGACAAATCAAGCTTTGTAGATATTGAAGGGAGTGTTAAGTAAATATGTTAGAAAAATGGAAACACGTTTCATATCTGATTATTTTCAATAATTCAATTTCATATTTGTATCATAAAAACAAGCAGGTTAAATAACTGATGTCTTAATTGTGAAACGATAGTTCATGTTTACAAAATGTCGAACATAAGCACAGTGCAAAATGTTCATTGAAACAGTATTATTTACTATTTACTTTTCATGCAAGGTTAGCAATCGGAGATTGTACCAAATGTATTGAACAAAACTGAAACAATGAAAATGAAACAAGAACAACTCTATTACTAATTATAATTTGTGTCATTTATAAAAATAATTTGACGATGTTTTTCGGAGGTTATATTTATGCATGTTTAAACATTTATGATTGCTTTAATAGATGTTTTCAGCTAGCGCTCAATTTATGATGTTACGAACGCTCTTCCACTAAAACATGGTCATAAATACAGGACGGAATGCAATATTTATGGTTGGTTCTTGCAAATGTAACATAAATTAGAAATTGCTTAACCTGATTGAACAGTAACAATGTGATATAACCTTTTTTACATTAGTCTCAATAGTTACATATTTCGACAAGAATACAGATGCAAGTATGCGTATCCATAAAAACACATTTAGTTAATAAGAATCAATTATTTAACGTATAATATTAACACATAATTATGTCTTTTCTATTGTTTGCATAACTTGTAGCACATGAACACATATTATGTTTGAAATTCGGAATTGTAGTTAGGCTTTCCCTAATAATAATAAACCGTGTGATACTAATTACTTGTTCTGAGCATTCAGACAATTTACAAAATCTATTAACCGTCATGTACATTTGTACATTTGCATAGCACGTGCGACATCAATAAAGCTTAATCAAACACAGGGCAAATTACACAAGATAAGTGTTCGTTTTTATGAAAAAAGGTCTTTTCACGTGATTTCGCGTTCTGCAACAAAAACATATGATTTTGTTATTTGATTTTTTGAAATGGTTATTTCAAATAATGTTTCATCTTAATTTGTCTACTGAACTGATGATGCAACACGCATTTTTTGGCCATCAAAGATTTAAACTGAGACAACAATTGATGAAGATATGTACATTTTTACATTTGAATAATTATGATGTAACATGTATACAACATGAAAATCTGTTCAAATGTCTTCAACATTTCAAGCACACATACGTGGCAACTTTGCATCTCTAAACATCTTAGACAATCCAATCAAAACAATGACCTACCGCTTGGGAGAGAGAGAAGGGAGAACAAGCCATGGGTGACGACCGAAATCACGGACTTATGTGACAAAAGAAGAGAGCTAAGGCACGAAAGATACACCAGCCTGTCTTCTTATAAATATAGCCAGCAAATACCAGGGGTAAAAAAGAAGATGAAAGAGGTCAAGGAGGAACGGATTGAAGAACAATGCATCATCATCGACAAGAAGATGAACGCAGGCAGCAGTAAGAAGGCTTACACCACCCTCATGTCACTAACGAAGACCAAGTCCAGTGTTTGATCAGACGCCTACGAGAATTTCCTTACCAAAAGTGCCGCAGACATAAGCAGGTGAACCGAAAACGGCAAATACGTCAACACCTTCCCGCTTCAACCAGACTCCATTCTCATTCAGAACGATCCCAGACCAGAAGTGGGCAACGAAAGTCCGTCCATACCTAAGGCAGAGAACAAGTAGGCAGCGTGTAGTCTTAAAGCTGGACAATATCCGCGAGTGGACAACGACCCTTCTGAGCTGATTAAGCACGAAGGGATGGAAACGACTGGAACAATGACGGCACTATTCTTAAAGATCTAGGAGCAAAAGAAGTAGCCCAAGGATCGCACCCAGTCACTAGTCATACCAATACCGAAATTGGGCAACCTCAAATTGTGCGAAAATTACCTCACCATAAGCCTGATCAGTCATCCCAGCAAAGTCATGATACGCATCATCCTTAATCGAACTGCTGGCCGAAGAAGAGGCTGGATTCAGAGCTGGGCGGAGGGTGGAACACTGCAGAATCATCATGTAGAAACATATGCAACATCAACGCGAGCTGCTTCTCAACTTTACTTGAAAAAGCTTACGACTGCATGTGGTATAATTGCCTAAGGCATTTTATGAGAGGATTCATCATTGACCTGACTACAACACTGGCTTGATATTGACACGTCACCATGCGTGACTCTCTGTGAAAGACTCCAAATCCCTTCCCATGGGGGAAGAACTCTCATCAGCAAACAAGGGATCTGACTGGAGGAGGATTACTGCACCGTCGTATCTCATTTTCCCTCAACGGCCAAACCGGTCAAGGGATTGATGAAGCTGCTGATGATAGTTCACTACGTTTGTTGTAAATGCGTTTAAGGCATAAATGATACGTAAAACGCTTACTTATCTCGGTCGAATTACCTGTGCGATGTATGAAATATATTTCGTCAGAACTATGTTGATATAATGTTAATCAGTTCATCCGACAGTTTATTATGACCACTTAATATAAAGAAGTGAAACTCCAGCTGCTGGAGCAGTATTGAATTTTCATTAAAAACAATTAGTTGGTCCTTTATTTAAGGCAAGTGACCGATTGCCCAAACAGTACAAAACAGCACAATACAAACCAACATAAACACAAAATATGAATAAAGCTGGGGTCACCGCCTTGGAACGGTCAATGCAAAGCATTCGGGGTTTAAACCTGGTTATAGAGCGCTCAACCTCACACTTGGCCCAGCAATATTCATAATACATTTAAGTGTTAATAAAATTTAACGTCATAGCATTGTAACTCAAATTAAACAATAATAAAAGGGAATTAAAACGCATTCAATTTAATTACTATTTAATTACTCAATTGCATTGAAGATACAAGAGTAACAGAATTACAACTTTTTGACGAACGATCAAATAAAACTATTAACAATTGTCAACTACATTCCTTCTTTATAGAAAAGATTTGAGAATATAGAATCATAGAGTTAATATCTCAGATAATCATCGCGCAAATACAGGAAGAAGCAGCAATAATGGGTGTAAAAATGCCATATTACATAGCTTGGTTGTTTATGTGACTGCTAAACAAATTAAAAATAATTAAATCAAACAAGAAACGCCTATCAGAGAGAAAATATAATAAAATGGAACGTTATAAACCCAATGACCTATGCATGTAGATTACAACTGGGAAAGTCGGTCGTATGACGTCACAAAAATCCATAATGACATATTGACGTGAACAAATTCCAAAGGTAGTACTAAATAAAAATATTAATGGGGCTGTGCTACTAATAAAACAAGTTTAGGTGATTTAATATTAAGAAGCAAATGAATACAAATGGTAATTCCATTAAAGCGACATTATTGGAATCAAACAGTATATAGGTGTTTTGACAACTGAAGACAGAAATGATTTGATGTACGATTTGAGACAAAATGTAGTTTACATGCAGATTTGTTCATACGACACAATGACCCAATTTTATTCAACAGTGAAAAATGCCTATAATGTAGTATTCATGCAGATTTGTTCATACGACACAATGACACAATTTTATTCAACAGTAAAAAATGCCTATAATATCACTAATGATTCCAAATTTTAAGGGAAGAAAAATATAGTGAATCGAAAACCATCAAACAAGTGTTTTTAAGTGCATAAGCATCGTATCCTTTTGATAAAAATAAGTTAATTAAATTGAAAAGTTTAATATGAACATTTGGTTTAACATATTTTAATTTGCGGACACGCTTCAAAACATCTCCGTAAAATGATGGATGGGAGATTCCATTATTTAAATGCCATTTTAAAGAAACATTATATTTTGAAATTAAATCACCATACTTAGAGTAAAATCTAGCAAATTTATTTCTTAGGTTATGATACAAAAAGCCTTGTTTTAGCAATTTTTTAGTTAATATTAGATTACGATCATTAAAATCTTTTATACACGAACATGCTCTGGCATAACGTACCAACTGCGAAATGTAAATACTATAGGAAGGTCCTTTAGGGATGTTGCCATCTAGAAACGGAAAATTTACAATTTCAAAGTTAAAATCGTCCCGTTTGTCGTAAAAACTAGTTTTGATCAAATTATTATTAATAGTTAAATGTAAGTCTAAATACGCAGCGTCTGTAAAGTATTAAATACATTTAAGTGTGTATAAAGGTATTAATAGTTTGTTTGATCTCCCGCACTTATCATACTGTTAAGAAAAACAAAGGGGGTGATAGATGTAATAATGTTGTTTCTTGTACCAGCGGAATGTGTTTTACATATTTAATATGAGTTCGATAAGTGTCTTTTAAAAACATTAGTATTTATACGATATGTTTTGTTTGTAAGGAATATGGTTTGTAAGCTTCAAAATAAACAATTAACTGCTACTCGTTGGGATAATATATATATACAATATTTGAATGAGAAACATGCTCCATTTATAGACCAGATTGTAAGCATATGTTACCCCCATGATATATTTTTGCTTTATACATACATATATATGTATATGTTTTTCTTAGACGGAACATCATACAGTTTTATCGAATTCTTACATGCAGGCATATATAAAAGCAATTTGCATACATAATCGGACCAATATTCCGCATGGGGATAAACACAGACGATCGCATGCGTTTACAATAACGCAATTCTTTGAATTTTTTAAAAGATATAATAGATCTTGACACATGTGTATATAAGTTAAATACAGTTCCCATTTAAAGAGCATGCATGGTTTATAAAGTAATTTAGGAAAGCAGCAACTATGAGTTTCAAGAGCTAACATTGCAGTCTGGCTCGAACGCATTACAGTTAATTTCGTATTAACATATATCATGTGATGACTGTGATACACACGTTACAGGATTAAAATGAATCGAATCACAGTAGAATATCAATTGGACAAATACGAATATGTATTAAAGCATTTCTAATTTTGATCACCGTATAACATGCATCATTTTAGTTTTCAAACACAGACGTTTGCGTTATTTACAAAATTAGTCTAGAGTGTACACGGTTTAGATGTATTACTTTTTATTTTATGTCAAATTGGAAGTGTTCTTCTTACTCGAGCTTGTCTGAAAACATAAATGTATGCACTGCTGTGGTACATAAATTGCTCATTGGTATATTGTCTCATCACACTAAGTTTTCCGGTTCTCGAAACTTGTGTCATTTAATTTGTAATCACTAGCCATTAATACTGAGCAATTGAGCATTATAAAGAAATGATTAGTTGTATATGAACATGTATAGAAACAAAAAATCCAATATGACCGTAGATCGTTTATCTCTTTAAATGGGGTGTAGCCAGTTGCGAACCCAGTTTAAACGATTGTTATTAATGACTACAATATTATGTCACATACCAAATGCTAAAGTTGTGTGTGATTTGCGGTTTTAGCCTTAAAATAGACGTGGTCAAATCATATAAGACGCTTCATCCTTATAATCCCTGGCGGGGTCAATTATGGCCTAGGGGCATGATTTGCATTAAGAATTAGAGGGTTCTATACGTTGTAACAGTGATAAATATGACACTGTTGAAATTAGCGTTTAAGAGAAGAGATTGCATCATTTGTGTTTTATTTTCCATTACATTCTATGACAACCATACATACTTTATCCTCTTACCATTTAGAATAAAAACAAATACGTTTGGTTATATGTCATGACATGCAGGGTATTTGATGTATTGAAACAAACGCTCTAATACTGGTTCTCAAAAATGAATAAAATCATGTCATAAACTATGAATAGCAAATAAGTGTTATCATACACAGAACTGAGAAAGATAGAGTATAACGCGTATACTCGTAAATGTTCGCAACCAATGCCCCTTTCTATCTCAAGTCATCCGTCTGCTCTCATAAAACTCACTGAAACACACACACACAAACAACAACCTAAAATTAACCTTTAAACAAACAGAGCATACATAAATAAAGACCTACAAATATGTGCACGAGCAAATCTAGATTTCCAAACCACTGTACAAGTATAATCTTCAAGAACATGTATAACCAGTTTATTCACTCATGCAACGACATTTTTTATGTTTACGTCATTAAATCTCTAGTTTGAGCAACACAATTGATTGTAAACGGATAATAAATGTTAAAGCATCCTACAGGATTGACAACAACACAGCATTGTAGATATCAATGTGTAGTCATTTAATGTGTCTAAAATAAGTATTGGTTCAATGTTAACGAACCAAGCATGCGTACTTCTTAAAATTATATTTCCGTAAATATTTGAAAAACAAGATGTACTGTTAAATTGAAAGAAAAGTCTAATGACTAATGGAACATCGATTTTAAAACAAATTGCAAATGACAAATACTACGTGATCATTATGAGCAGCTCATCTTTATTCTTATATCGCAGATATATAGCACTGTTGTACCGTGGTGCGCTGCGTTAGATTCGTATCCCTTGATAAATAAATCTCAATTATCGTGACATTTATTAATTGAAGGCAATTTAATACGGGGATATTTTCGCACCATTTGAAGCTGCTGTTGATCCCAACTCACTATCTCCAGACTTCTGTGAAACATTAACCATCATCGTCAATCGATCGGTCTTTCTAATGAAGAGCTCTTAAGTCTTGACAAACAACTGAACACTTTCTTATCCGTCTGCAAATTAATTGCGACACGTACAAGAATGGAACTTGCAGCAACGGATTATTTGCATCTGTATATGGAATGTTTTGTAAAAGCCATTCGAGAGCGTACTATTAAGCTGTAGATGAGAAGGAGACTAAATAGATTACTGAAATCAGAAACAAGAAGAATTAAATATTTATTTTACAATTATGATGTTAAATTCACGTATCCAGTGGCAAATACAATTCAGGACAATACATGATACAAGACATATAACACATAAAACGTTGTTTAGCATGTAAATTTAAGTCATTTAACATATTCAATTAAAAAAAACAACCTATTCAACATAATTGTTTGATCCATACGAAACATGAACGCTCAATATGTTGATTTCAAAAGATATGTATGAACAGCGCCGTTCTATAATGGGTTATATGCCATCACTCTGTCTGGTCAGACGCTTTCCTGTCCGCTATTAAGGTATGCATGATTTTGCGGTCTCATTAGCGGATATTTATACTTGTCATTAGGTATCGTATGAAAAGTAAAAAATGTGCACGATAAAACGAATTCGTTATTTTGTAGAACACAGATATACAGTATCTTTAAAATATTATATTTATAATCCCTTACATTTTTCATCAGATTATATCCGTCACATTTTTTTTTATTGTTTGTGTGTCATTCGATGTATATATCGTTATATAACTTTCGGAGAGAATTTGCTTGGACTACTTTATCTTGAGGTGAGCTACTTCGGTGCTTTTATGGTGGTTCTACGCCTCGCATGATATACTTGATCTTTATCCAAAACTCACATTATATTCTATATGTATTCAGCGAAATGAGAATCAAATGTAACAGACAGTCTAAAAATAGTACATATAAATG